>NC_044301.2:27147684-27372251 GCF_004027225.2 Strigops habroptila
TATGCCACCGGATCGACAGCTAGTCTTCGTGCCCCACGTTGAGCACTATTTGTGGCGTATTGAATGCACAGACTCAGGTCGGTGAGGATACTGAGACAAACTTTATTACAATCAAGCCCCTTTTATTCCCTCATTCGGTACCTTCTCAACATGCCCGGGCATGTCACGCTTTTCCTGTTTCCCAACATCCTGGCCCATCAGCCCAAGGCTTGTTCGGTATCAGGGCCTCATAGCTTGCATTCAGAGTGTTGCTCAAGCCCATCATGCAGATCCTGTTGCCTTTACCTCCCACAACCAGCAAGTCAAAGGAGGTGATCCTGCCCCTCTACCCTGCTCTCGTGAGACCTCAGTTGGAGTACTGTGCACAGTTCTGGTGTCCTCAACATAAAAAGGACATGGAGCTGTTGGAGCAAGGCCAGAGGAGGGCCACGAGGATGATAAAAAGGCTGGAGCACCTCCCGTATGAAGACAGGCTGAGAAAGTTGAGGCTGTTCAGCCTGGAGAAGAGAAGGCTGCATGGAGACCTCACAGCAGCCTTCCAGTATCTGAAGGGGGTCTATAAGGATGCTGGGGAGGGACTCTTCCTTAGGGACTGTAGTGGTAGGACAAGGGGGAATGGGTTCAAACTTAAACAGGGGAAGTTTAGATTAGCTATAAGGAAGAAGTTCTTTACTGTGAGGGTGGTGAAGCACTGGAATGGGTTGCCCAGGGAGGTTGTGGATGCTCCATCCCTGGCAGTGTTCAAGGCTAGGTTGGACAGAGCCTTGGGTGACATGGTTTAGGGCAAGGTGTCCCTGCCCATGGCAGGGGGGTTGGAACTAGATGATCTTAAGGTCCTTTCCAACCCTTACTATTCTATGATTCTCTAAAGGACATTTGCAAATAACTTCAAAGCAGCCTGGCCTCTAAGAGTCTTGACAAAGTCCTGATAGCTGAACTATACAGTTATGGTTTTTTTCTTCCTTTATCTCAAGCAGGAATAAGAACTTCTCCAGCTACTCATTATACAGAAACTGAAAACCAGCCACAAAAACTTTTCCTGGATGCAGTAACCCTCCCCCCAACCTCCAAAGAGTGAACTGTGCATATTTGTCCCTTGATTTTAAGCATTGCACATCATTTGTTTCTTCCTGCTAGTAAAACATATGCATGTCAGCCATTAGCTTGCCAAATAACTTGACATCTAGGATTTACCAAGCCACGATTGCTTTGGGCGCCTGCCAAAAGTCCAAGGACCACACTTCATCTGTGAGAAATGGAGAATATCATGCTCTCTGCAGGACAACCTTGTTCTGACAAGGAAACAGGCTGGATGACATGACAGAGAAATACACACACACACACTTTTTTTTAAAGCAATTGAGATGTACAGCTTGCGACAGTGCTATCACTTGAGGATCAAGGCAGACAGGCATGGTTAAGTACTACTGTTGTCATAGCCATGAATCTTTACGATCTGACCCTACCTTTCACATCCCATGAGGTTACTAGCTGTATGTTTATTTTTCTTTTGGCTTGCAGAAGTGGAGAGAAGTCATTTTAGCAAATGGCTCCCATACAGTTATTATGTGGCTGTCCCCTTTTCAAACTGCTTATGATCAAGTTAATCAAGAAACTGCCCCACTTCACTAAGGAACTTCATTAATCAATTTGCCAAAAGTAAAGATTATGGCAAAGAATCAAGTATCTGAGGACCAGAGTCTGAAATGCAAAATCCATCCTTCTCTCGTATACAATACTGAGAGCAGAATGGTTTGCCAGGCTCTTCCACCAAGCCTATTTCCATTTTTTGACCTGCCTTTCAGCAACAGTTGGGGGGGGGAACAAACAAACAAACAAACAACAAAACAAAACACCAAACAAAAGTTACCAATTCATTAAATATAAGTGCCATTCCCATGCATCTTTAACTGAAAGCACTGACTTTATACAGCAAGATTAAAAACCAAGCCTATGAAATGCCATTTCAAGGCAGCACATAGACTCTTATGTCCTCTGCTGCTGCCGCTGCACACAGAACAGCAGAGGAACAAGCAGCCCTACCTTTTAGTTGATCATACAAATCAATTGGAACAAAAACAAAGGGTACCACCCTGAGCCACAGCATGCTTTTATTACACAAGTCCAGGTATATGACACCAGTTGCTCTTCCCTTATCCACCAATGCCATGACCCCATTGAGAAGGACACCAAATCTGTCAGGCACAATTTGCCCTTAGTGAAGCCATGTTGACTGTCACCAATCACCCCCTTATTGTCCTTAGCATAGTTTCCAGGAGGATCTGCTCCATGATCCTGCTGGGCACCGAGGTGAGACTGACTGGTCTGTTGTTCCCTGGGTCTTCCTTTTTAAAAATGGGGGTTATATTTTCTCCAGTCAGCAGGAACTTCACTGGACTACCAGGACTTCTCAAATATGATGGATAATGGCTTGGCAACTACATCCACCAGTTCCCTCAGGACACACGGATGCATCTTGTCAGGTCCCATGGACTTGTGCACCTTCAGGCTCCTTAGATGATCTCAAACCTGATCTTCTACAGCAGGCAGTTCTTCCTTTTCCCAATCCCTGCCCTTGCCTTGTGACTTGGGTAGTGTGGCTGGAGCTCTTGCTGGTGAAGACTGCTGCAAAAAAGTCACTGAATACCTCAGCCTTCTCCATGTCCTGGGTGACCAGGTCTCCTATTTACTTCCAGAGGGGGCCCACATTTTCCTTTGTCTGCCTTTCATCCCCATTGTACCTATAGAAATTTTTCTTGTTGCCCTTAATATCCTTGGCCAGACTGAGTTCTGTCAGGGCTTTAGCTTTCCTAACCTGATCCCTGGCTCCTCTGACTATTTCTCTATCTTCCTCCCAAGGCTACCTGTGCTTGCTTCCACCTTCTGTAGGCCTCCTTTTTATGCTGGAGTTTGTTCAGGAGCTCCTTGTTCATCCACACAGGCCTCCTGCCAGACTGCATCACTCCTGAGCTTGGAGGTGATCCTTGAATATTATCCAACTTTCTTGGACTCCTCTTCCATCCATGGCTTTCTCCCATAGCGCTCCTCCAAGCAGATCCCTCAAGAGGACAAAGTCTGCTCTCCTGAAGTCCAGGGTAGTGAGCTTGCTGGGCACCCTCCGTGCCATCCTAAGGATCTCAAACTCCTCCATTTCATGGTCACTGCAGCCAAGGCTGCCCTCCACCTTCACATTCCCTACGAGCCCCTTCCTGTTGGTGAGGGCAAGGTCCAGCATAGTTCCCCTCCTCGTTGGTTCCTCTATTGCTTGGAGAAGGAAATTATCATCAACACATTCCAGGAACCTCCTGGATTACTTGTGCCCTGTTGTGTTGTCCCCCCAACAGATATTGGGGTGGTTGAAGCCCCCCATGAAGAAAAATGCTTGTGAACGCAAGGCCACACCCATCTGTCTATAGAGGGCCTCATCCTCTCAGTCTTCCTGGTCAGGTGGCCTGTAACAGACCCCCACTGTAATGTCCCCTGTCCTCGCTCTCCCTTTAATCCTGACCCATAAGCTCTCAGTTGACTCCTCATCCATCCCCAGGCAGAACTTTGTGCACTCCAGCCAAGCTCCAAATGAAACATGGACTCTTTAAAGACTAAGCTATCAAACTGGTATGTCTCCTTTCCCGTGGAGATCAGAACATGCACTCATATTGGCACAAAACCTACTCACAGGTTGTGCGGTACAAGAAACGCAAGTGGGTAATGGCCTCACATGTCCTCCTCAAAAGGGTCCAAAGAGAAACAATCCATGATATAAAGAAACATCTGAGATGTGAGCAGCGGTAAGAGAAGCCAGTGAGTTGACTGACTCTGATCTCACATTTCCAGGGACAAGACCACATAATCAGGCACTCTACCTTGCTGTGAAACTCTGAAGTGCTACTAATTAATGGGCACACACTTTGATATCCTTGAATTTGTTTACTGCCAAAATCACATTTGTCAGTTTTTATTTGTGCCTTGCCCTCTGTGTTTAATTTCAGGAGGCTGGCAGACAGTTAAACCATGTGGACAGATGCCAAAGGATGTAGAAGTGAGGGACTTCACCTGCTAAAGGGCATCTCTACCACCCACACCGTATCTGGCACAAAAAAATACCAGACTGAAGAGAGACACATGCAACTGACAGAAAACCAAATACTCTTGAGACAAGAAACAATACCTGGCTATTTAGTCATAAGCCACTGAAAGAAAGGTGGAGGCATCAATTACAGGCATCAGAGGTTTATTTACATTGAGTTTTGGTCACTGTTCAGTGGACTTTGATTAGTTACAAACTGTAGGAGCATGACTTCTCATTCCCTGGGATCAGAAACAAGCAGTCATCTTGATTCTTCATTACATGCGCAAAGTCAGAAGATACATTAACTTGCAAAGCAAGCAGAAATCATTTTCCACATAGAGAGTCCATGTTCACAGATGGAAGAGTAACTGTGCATTGTATTCTTACCACTATAACCCCAGGACTACAAGACTAGGTTATAATTGTATCAGATGCACAGAAGAGACATGGGATCTCTTGAACAAATTTGAAGTCTCTAAGAAGAAACAAGAGCTGGTGACTTACAGCAGGGCATCCATTCATATTGTCTGCCTGGAGACAACATTATGAATCTACCAAAGAGAAAAAAGGTATCAGCTAGCATTCAGAAAGCAACTCATTCATGCCATAGAAAAGCCACCTGAGAAACCAGAAGAGAGTATTCAGTAAGGAATTTTTTAAACACAAATATACATATCAGGCCTACCTGGAGAGAACAAAAAAGGGGGGGGGGGGGGGGAGGGGAGGAGAATGGGACACGGACATGACCACACACCTTTAAGAAACCCAAATATTTGATTTACAGCTGGCCAACTGTGAGCACCAGAATCCACTGGAGAACAATAAAGTAATTTCATATATACAATCATACCCAGGGATATTTTTAAGGATAGAAAGTTATCCCAAATAATTAAGCAAGTTATAATCCTCATTAAAAATGAGCAATTGACAGAGCTCCGTATTCTCTTCAGTGTTTATAGTGAGTAGTACTGTCACGTGACTAAAAGCAAACCTACTCCTCTATGACAAGAATGTATTTTTTGGTTTGTTATTAAAAAACAGTTAATCTTCTGGCACAGCACAGCCAAGGGCAATTTATAAAATTAAATGCTAAAAGCACTCAGTGCCACATTCAAGCTTTAATTAAAGTAACTACTACGGTTAATGTTTTTCTGTTGCATTAACTTTAATTACATGCAACTCCAATGCAGCAAACTCCATTAAAATCAGCCAAGTTGTCTTAGATTTACTCCCAACTTAAATGCTACAACTTCAGCATATGAGAATTGGCAAAGGAATTCTTTATTAGGTCGCTTACTCAGGAGATGAGAGAGAAAAATCTTATAATTAGAGCACAGAGTTTAATGCTCCATTTGTTCAAATGTGAACACAAAGCAACCAAGCTAAAGCTATTACAGTATTCTTAATTCATATAATCTTTCACAGTGCTGAAGTGGCTTCTTTTATTAAAGTAAAATATAATGATTACAAAAGACAAGGCCCATCTGTAACATTAAGTCTAGCTGCAGAAGCATACACTTCATTGCAGCATATGCAGTGGGAACAACAATATGGTTGAATCCTCCTTCAGTTCGACAATTGTTTGGTCCCAAACAATTTTCTGCTAGGTTGCGTTAACAATGCACTTGCCCATTTATCTTTGCTGTAGCAGTGCTGGAACTACAGAAGTTACAGAACACAGCAACATCGTTGCAGCTCTATAAAACACGTAGTCATCTTACTAGAGTAAGCAAGATTTCAGAGAGCTTGTCTCCTGTAAGCTGTTCCACAAACAGTGCTGGCGGCTGACCAGCCAGGGTGATGAACACATGTGGAGAAAGAAGGCAGACAGATTCTATTTCAGTTAAAAGACTATTTTGTTTATACAGCTAGACCTTGCTTCTTAAAAGCTACTGCATTAAAGCCTTCTGTGTAACTAGGAATAACAACAGAACATCCAAAATTAAAATACCAGTCCCTTGCAAGTCAGATCACTGAGCACAGCTTCTGTGCAAAAAAAACCCAACAAAACACCACACAAAAAACCCACAACTCACCCCCCCCCAACCAACCAACCAAGCAAAAACCAACCAACCAAGCAAAAAAAAAAAAAACCAACCCAAACCAAAAAACCCTCAAGGCAAACAAGGAATCACACCAACTGATACGCTTTGAGGTTTAAGAGCTGCTTGATCTATACATTCCTTACAACACCCAATTCATTTCCATGGCAATAACCAACTTGGAAAGACCAAATTTGGGATTTTGCACTAATTAAATCAGAACTTCATACATGTGTAAGCTAAAATGCTGAGTTGTAAATTGGGACCACTCTGTTGAGAGCAAGATGTTAGGATGTAAATTGGGACCGCTTTGTTGAGAGTAAGATGGGCTGGTGTGGCCTTGAGGTATGTATAAAACAAGGGTAGCCTGTGAAGATAAGAAAGGAATGACAGATGGGGCCGGTTCTTCAAGATGAGGAACAAATCAGAACTAACCTAAAACACAGACACAACTGTTAAGTAATTCACAAGAGTCTTTTCGCATGTGCAAGCACAAAGGTCAATCAGTGGAAGACTAGCGATGACCATCGGGAGACCACTACTCAGCAAGAAAAGCACATGCGTAATTAAAATGTAAATATTACTATTAGTTTCAGGAACTCTAATGTAAAACATTTCCTGGAAAGGTTGTAAATATGCATAAGTGTGTTGGATATACAGATGCTGCTTGTAGACTCCAGGTGCACTCACCTTTGCAAAATGATTCGCGTGTGCGCCCAGTGCTGCAATAAAGAATGCCTGCTTTCTAAAACTCCAAATTGAGTCTTAGAGAGCTTCTTTGACCATCTTTTGCGGTAACACATGAAACTGCAACCTCCACCAATGAAGTTGGGCTACTAACTCCAGCAGAGAGAATATTACCTAAGAAGTATGATCTCCTCCATTTACTAATCACATAGGACATTATTTTAATAATCCCCTATCAAGTGATGCTTTGGATCTGAAACATTAAGAGTCTGAAGAGGTTTCAATTTTTGCTAAAGCATATAAAGGTACATAAGCAAGGGAAGTTATTTGAACACTGAAAACAGATTTAGAGTAAAAAAAAATTTAAAAAAAAAAATCACAAAGTGAAAAAGCAAAGGAAAAGAACCTGAAGATCTGAAATTATTTTTTTAAGCTTGGAACATTTCTAGCTACTCTGAAGAATATCTGGAATTTAACCACAGTTTTGAGGTTTGTAACAACTTTTCAAATTCATCAGCACAGAACCATACATAAAGCCAAACTGTATAAGACTGAGCATAATGAGAAAAAGAGCCTTACTAGAAACTTCTGCCAGGCAGATAGCTACCATTTAGCAAAGCTAGCACCACTCGTTAACTCACCATTTGCAGGACAGGAAGAAAATTCCAACCCCATTGTTGCTCTCCATCCCGCAAACAGATGTAAATCGCTCTATGCAGATTAGACAAATACTGAGAGGTACAGGCCTGGTGTTTTGGTTTGCAGCCATCTGCATAGTACCACATTTTCAGATGAGAATGGGCAATGGTTAAGTATTACCCTGATTCAAAACTAACTGTGCACGATTAGGACTGTGCTCCTAATTGCTTCCTAATGTTTTCCTTGGCAGTCTACATACTTCGATTATAATAAGTATCATTTGGGGGTGGAGGTGCAATAATTAACCAAGGTAAGAGAAAGAGAGGTAGCACTTACTGTGTTGCATTTTGTCCCACACACCACTTGTCGGTGGTTCAGCCACTGGGAAGCAAACACTTTATTAAGGGTTCCGAGGTAGAATTCTCTTTCCTTCAGGAGACTGGGAAGCTGCTGGGCTGTGTATCCATGCAACAAGTGGTGATAGCTGGACTCATTCTGCATCCTGACCTCTCTACCTTTCAGATAGTAGACCAGGGACCTCTTCACCAGGGGGAGCCTTTTCCTTTTGTGAACTGAGTGATCCCACCCATACTGCAGAAAAGAAGCATGAAAATTAGATAAAGTAACTAGAACAAACTTAAAGACACAGAATTATAGAATAGTTTGGGCTGGAAGGGACCTTCAAAGGTCATCTAGTCCAACCCTCCTGAAATGAGCAGGGACATCTTCAACTAGATCAGGTTGCCCAGAACCACATCCAGCCTCGCCTTGAATGTCTCCAGGAATGGTGCACCACCTCTCTGGGCAATCTGTGCCAGTATTTTATCACCCTCTTTGTAAAGAATGTTTTCCTCACATCCGGGCTGAATCTTCCCTCTTCTGGTTTAAAACCATTATCCCTCGTCCTGTCGCAACAGGCCCTGCTAAAAAGTCTTTCCCCATCTTTCATATAGGCCCCTTTTAAGAGGTCTCCCTGAAGCCTTCTCTTCTCCAGTCGGAACAACCCCAACTCTCTCAGCTGTTCCTCATAGGAGAGGTGCTCCATCCCTCTGATCATTTTTGTGGCCCTTCTCTGGACCCTCTCCAACAGGTCCATGTCTTTCCTGCACTGAGGACTCCAGAGCTGGATGCAGTACTCTAGGTGAGGTCTCACCAGAGCGGAGTAGAGGGGCAGAATCACCTCCCTTGACCTGCTGGCCACGCTCTTTTGGACGCGGCCCAAGATACACGACCTTTCTAAATTCAAAGATAGTCTCAGCAAAATACTGAAGTCTTCCAAACTACCCATGGAATACCATACACCAAAGATTAACTTGTAAATGCCGATACAACCCTCAGCAACATAAAATTAAACATAAATATTTGCTAAAGAAGCAACACTGAGATGACATTAAAAACAGTTCACACCAATTCGGCACTGTTAAGACGCCAGATGCTTATAGAAAGAAGAAGAAGCGGAGAAGCACTTTAAATAGAAGAGAGCAGCCCCGGCAGCCCCCTGCCGTTAATTCGGCGGGTTTATGGGTGACACCGCAGGGGCCGCCCGATACCGACCGCACCGTTCATCGGTCTCCTCCAGCCCGGCCTGGGGTAACCCCGCAGCATCGCTCAGCCCAGGGACAGTGGGGCCCCGGCGGTTACGGGCCGAACGACTGAAACCAACGGGGACAGCACCGAGCAGAGAGGGGAGCGGCAGGAACCCGGGAGAGCCCCCGACGCCGGGAACGAGGGCTGCCCTGCTGCATCGCACCGAGACATCCCCCCACCATCGGAGCCAAGACTACTCCGCATCCCTCCACCAGGACACCTTCCCCAGGCACCGAACACCCCCCTCCCCCCACTTCCGCACCCCAACCAGGCATCGGGACACGGCAGCCCCCAGTCAGGGTCAACCTTCCTCCCAAGCACCAGCATGTACCTCACCCCCATACACCCGTTCCCCCATTCCCCTGACCTACCTGCTCCCCCTGGAGCCCCCCGGGCTCTGTGAGGGCGGCAGTCGACGCCGCTTTCCGCTTCCTGCTAACTGTTTTCCGGGCCATAGAAGGAAGCGAAGGAGAGGCCGAGAGCCCGGCCTGGGCCCCACATGGAGCACGAGGGGAAAGTAGCCGCTAGGGGACGGGGCATATAAGTGCCGAGAGCTGGACCCGGTCACTGTCTTCGCCGCAGATCACACCGACCGCGCTTCACGACATCTTTCCCGGGATTTTTTTTTACGACAGTCGCGTTGCGCCTTTGCAACAGCTCCTTCACCCCGCCCGAGAGCCTAATTTCTTAGCAACCAGAGGAGGCAGGGCGGCGAGCTTGCCCGCCCCCTTTGCGATTGCCAGGCAGCGTGGCCCCGTCGGGGTCAGAGCGGCGTCGGTGGAGACGGTGCTGCTCAGAGTGAAGCTTCCCGGCCTCGCCCCATATGCATTCTCCGCTGCCCTGCACGGATCGGTGGGGTTGACTGGCGGCCTCTCCGGGCCCCGTCAATTTAAGCATAGGAGAGGTGCAGGCTAGCTGTTTTCATTCTTCATTTATTTTTGAGCAACCGAAGCTTGATGGGCAATGCCTGGAGAGCAGGGCAGGCAGTATTTTGGCAGCCTGTGCTGCTTATGTGAGACAAAAATCAACTATATCACAGTCCGAGAGTGAGGAGGAGTAGCTGATGCCACAGCGCTGAGACATGGGAAGGGTACTCTGGCAACTTGAAGCAGCAGAAGATGCAGGTTTGGTATCGTCCACTGAGAGCCAGCCTGTGAGAGTATTCCTGTTGATTGTAGCATGCGCAATCTATACTGAAGTTCTCCATCTCTCCTGTGGGAAAATCTGACCACAAGCATAAAACACTTCCTCCAACCCTTCCATAGCCAGCCTGGAGGGGCTAAGGCCTGGCACCAGCTTTGCTTTGCAAAACTTTATCCCAGGTTTCCCTTAGAGAGACTCATTTAACTAGCAGACAGCTTGGTTTTATCACCTGGCTTCTCCAAGTGAATATGAGGGTCTGGTGCATGTTGCTTGGTGCACAATAAGGTGCTTAGTCAAACTTTGAGGTGCTCTATTCCACTAGAAAACTCCCTTATTGCAGGGGAATTAAAGGGCATATGGAATATTTGTATTTAATTATGCCACTTTAAAACTGTTGTGGGTGGATGTGTGTTTTTCCTTGTGTCCCCATGGCTCATATGCAATTCTTCCTATGCTTTTATAGAGGAAAAAATTAGAGTGACCCAAACCTAATGATTGCTATTTTGCAAGTGACATTGCAGAGAAAAGAATAAGGAGGAGAGGAAAAAAATCCATGACATGCAGGCAGACTGCAAAAGAGACTGATAAAGAAGGTAGTTCTTTTATGCCATTTTTTTGTGTTTTCATCTAACAAACCTCAAAGACAAGGGCGTGTGCTCAGGGGCTCCTCCAGCACCTCCTGTCCCTCACCCCAGAACAGGGCCGGAGCCAGAGACACCACCCGCCACACCACTGCCTCACCCTTCGGGGAAAGAGGCGGAGCTCCCCTCGCCCCCCCCCCTCCACGTTGAAGTGACGTCACCACGACCATTCCCCGATTGGGCTGATGGGGACAGGTGACCTCGTGATGTGATGCTAGGCGCGTCGCCGGGGAAGTGAGGTGGAGGACAGTTAGATAAGATGGCGTCGTCTGGTTGTGGGGCTGGAAGTGGTAATATGGTGTGGGTTTCATAGGGGCAAGTAGTGATCTCGGGGATAGCCAGAGCCGCTAGGCGTCGCGCAGGTAATGAGCGGGCCGGTAGGGAGTGGGGGTCCGGGTCCTGGTCTCCCTTGTAATAGGGCCTGAACAAGGGGGCGCAGCTAGCTGCTCTTTGGGGCCTTTGCCCCGCTGTCGGGCCAAACTTTGCTGCCGCCTCTTCTCGTCTGGGGCGAGGGGCTCTGTGCCCCTGTCATGATTCAGCAAATGTGAAATGTCGGCAGGGAGGCTGGTGGGGCTACTGGCCTCCCAGTGGGGGGCTTGCGGGTTGGGGGGCTGCTCCCCCTAGCCATGGAGAGGAGTGAGCCTGTGGGTGCTGTGTTTGTGTATGGCCTTGCTCCACCTTCACAGTGTATCGATAGTGCTTTTGAAGGTACTGTTTAATGGAGATGAGAACCTGCATGGTCAGCTCATAGGGATGGAGTCCTGGTGCTCTGTCCTGGGCTAGACCTGAGAAACAGAGGGAGGTCAGGCAAGTAGAGTGACGCTCCTTCTTTCCTTACACTCTTATACTTTCTGGCAATTTTGGGGTCTGCCTGAGTCAAGGGAATACCTTTCTGCTCAATAACCTTTGATGAATTTGCTTTCTAAGAGCCAATTGCCATTGAAATCTGAGTAAATGGTTAGCGTCTATAATGCTTGGAAGCAAGTTTCTCCCTATGGCAATCAAATCTTCTGTGAAGAACCAAAACATCTGCTTTTGGGGGGTGGTTGTATGTGCATGTGTGTGTGGCTTTTGTCAAGTCTGCTGTCAGGTAATTTGTTAATTTCTGATTCTTGCATTCTGAAAACTAAACTACTCATCTTTCCTATGCCATTTGTGACCAGATTTCTACTGCATTCAGTCTTTGGTTGTGTCTTCTTGTAGGCTGAAGAGCCAAACTTCAGTTTACTTAATAGGTCTTAGCCCTCTGCATCTCTGTTTATGCATGTTAGCTGTTTCTGGATCTTTTCCAGTTAGCTGTTTTGCTTTTGAATGGAGAAGAGGATCATATTTTTCTCTGCATTTGAGATGCAGGCATACCATGGGTGTGTACACTGCTGTAAGAGTACTAAAGTTTTGGAGTTTCTAACTTCCTGATAATGCCTTGTGTTGTGTTTAGCTCAGTGCTAGAAGTAAAACACGTAACACTTGTATGAAGCTATTTAGTATAATTCAGGAACTGTCTTCCTGAGTTTTGATAGCTCAAAGTCTATTTAGGATTGCTTTGTTTTTTTAACTAGTAAAATAAATCATAATAGATGGAAATAGATAGATGGGATAGGGCTCTAGAAGAGAAGGGAGTCCAAGAGAGCTGGTCAATATTTAAGCACCACTTCCTCCAAGACCAGTGTATCCCCATGATGAAGAAATCGGGCAAAGGGGGCAGGAGACCTGCATGGATGAGCAGGGAGCTCCTAGTAAATCTCAAACACAAGAAAGAAATTTATGGGATGTGGAAAAAGGGCCAGGCCAAGTAGGAGGATTATAGGAACATCGTCAGGGTATGCAGGGATGCGACAAGGAAGGCCAAGGCCCACTTGGAATTGAGCCTGGCAAAGGACATCAAGGACAAAAAGAAGGGCTTCTACAAGTATATGAGCAGCAAAAGGAAGATGGGGAAACTGTGGGGCCACTGCTGAATCAGATGGGTGTCCTGGTAACAGAAAACACAGAGAAAGCAGAATTACTGAATGCTTTCTTTGCCTTAGTCTTTACCGCTAAGAACGGCCCTCAGGAGTCCCAGACCTCAGAGGTTATCAATGAAGGCCAGAGAAAGGAAGACTTCCCCCTGGTTGTAGAGGGTTGGGTTAGGGATAGGCTAGACAGACTTAACACCCATAAATCCATGGGCCCTGATGGGATGCACCCAAGGGAACTGAGGGAGCTGGCAGATGTTGTTGCTCTGCTGCTCTCCATCATCTCTGAAAAATCATGGAGAATGGGAGAGGTGCCAGATGACTGGAGGAAGGCTAATGTGACCCATCTACAGAAAGGGCAAGAAGGAGGACCCGGGAAACTACTGGCCAGTCAGCCTCACTTCCATCCCTGGAAAGGCAATGGAACAGGTCATTCTGGAGGTCATCACCAAGCAATGAACAGTGAGGTGGATTGAGAACTTGTTGAATGGCAGAGCTCAGAGGGTTGTGATCAGCAGAGTAGAATCCAGTTGGAGGCCTGTAGTCAGTGGTGTTCCCCAGGGATCAATACTGGGTCCAGTCTTATTCACCATGTTTATCAATGACCTGGATCAAGGGCTAGAGTGTACCCTCAGCAAGTTTGCTGATGATACAAAGCTGGGGGAGTGGCTGATACACCTGAAGGCTGTGCTGCCATTCAGCAGGACCTTGATAGGCTGGAGAATTGGGCAGAGAGAAACCTCATGAGGTTCAAGAAGGGCAAGCATAGGGTACTGCACCTGGGGAGGAAGAACCCCAAGTACCAGTACAGGTTGGGGGCTGACCTACTAGAGAGCAGTTCAGCATCGGGAGGAGTGTGGCCAGCAGGTTGAGGGAGGCGATCCTCCCCCTCTACTCAACCCTGGTGAGGCCCCATCTGGAGTACCGTGTCCAGTTCTGGCCTCCTTAGTATAAGAAAGACAAGGAGCTACTGGAGAGGGTCCAGCAGAGGGCCACAAGGATGATCAGGGGTCTGGAGCATCTCTCTTATGAGGAGGGATTGCGGGAGCTGGGCCTGTTTAGTCTAGAGAAGAGAAGACTGAGAGGGGATCTCATTAATGCATTTCAGTATCTCAAAGGCAGGTGCCAAGAGGATGGTGCCGGACTCTGCAGTGGTGCCCAGCGACAGGGCGCGGAGCAATGGCCATAAACTAAACCCCAAGAAGTTTCAACTCAACGTGAGGAAGAACTTCTTTACATTGAGGGTGACAGAGCACTGTAACAGGCTGCCCAGGGAGGTTGTGAAGTCTCCCTCTCTGGAGACATTCCAAACCTGCCTGGACACATTCCTGTGTAACCTGCTCTAGGTGGCCCTGCCTTGGCAGTGGGGGTTTGACTAGATGATCTCCAGAGGTCCCTTCCAACCCTAATGATTCTGTGATTCTGTAATCTCCCTGTCCTTATCCCAAACCATGAGCTTTTTGTGTTTTCTCCCCCTGTCCTGTTGAGGAGGGGGGGTGATTACCTAATCAAGTGTTTTTATTCCCCATATCATTTAAAAATTGATAAGAAGGAGGAGGGGAAAAAAAAAGCTGTGCTACTCATAGAAGGCATACTGCATCTTGCGGTATGTTATGGGATTAAGAGGCTTTTGTGGGAGCTTGGGGGGGGGGGGTGCGAATCTTATTCCAAGTGTGATCTAGGGTGTTAAGGAAAAAGAGGAAGAGGCAGTACTGCAATTAGCCAGACCCTTTCCTTGCCTTCCCTCCCTTATCTTAAGTGCATGAGACTTTCTTCCCCTGTGCAGGCACTCCTGCAAGTGCTGGCTTCCTAGGGCTGACATACCTGGTATTTCTGCTCTGCAGCAGTATTGTTCAGGGAAGAGGGGGGTAAAACCTGTTATGGCCTCCTACCCTCCATACAGAACTCTCCATATGTATAGTACTTTACTAGCTATGCAGAAGAGAATGGGGCTGAGATGGTGTGTGTGGTAGCAGCATAGCAGAGTTGGACCGATTTATTCAAGGCCATGTGCAGGATGGTGTTAGGTTGCAGTACAACCGTAGTACTGCTACTTAATGGCTTCGGTTTTCTGTACGCTCAAAGCTGTGATTCAGAAGTGGCAGTCATGCTTTAGGTCACCATTGCAATTGAGTGACTTAAACCTTTTAGGCAAAACTTTAATTCTAAGGATGGGGGAAACAAAACATGTAGTCTTTAAAGTTAGTTTTTGCAAGCTCATGGGTTTAGTCTTGCAATCACTTCCAGTTTTGTTTCCACCTTTCTTGTCTCACCAGCTGGATCTGGCCTGCAAATTTGATACTACTTTTTTACCCCCTTTGAGTGCACTGCAGAACAAATGAGTGGGGGAAGAAGTTGCTTCTACTAAGATTGGACACTCTGCATAAGTCAAGTATAAGCTGAAACTAAAGTATCTGTGTCCTGGGTTCAGCTGTAACAGTTATTTTTCTCCTTCTTAGTAGCTGGTGCAGTGCTGCATTTTGGCTTTAGTCTGAGAACAATTTTTTAGATTCTCCTCCCCATCCTGCCGGGAGCAGGGAGGGAATAAGGGGGGGAATGAGTGAGCGGCTGCGTGGTTCTGAGTTACCGACTGGGCTTAAAGCACAACCACCTGAAACGTCAAAGGGAAAATCAAGGAAATCCCAGGTTATAAGATATGTGAATGAATAAATGTTAGTTTCTCTTTAATGAGTTGAACTTAAATTTTCAGAATATTTTAAGAGTGTACTGCTCAGTTGTCATGGTTTAACCCCAGTCTGTAAACCAGGATGTCAGTATAGAGAATATACTGATCAGCTGGGAGACTTATTGTATAGTTGATGTTAGTAGAAAAATCTTAATGATGAAAAATCATCAAAAACACATGGAAGAGCTCCATCTATATTGTTCCCATGGTGTTCTGCAGTGTCTAATGCTTATCCTAGAGACAAAAATCTCTAACAGAATAGGAGTCAGGTTTCTGGACCAATCTAGCAGACCATCTCATCTAATTCTGTCACACTGGCAGCTAGAGCTGTTTTGGCTGATGCTGGTGGCTAAAGTGCTGTAATGCCATAGAAGGCATCACCTTTCTTGTCCTCCTCCTTTTTAATTGTATAAGCTTATGGTTTTGTGCTGCTTCCACAAACTTTAGGTATCAATAAGTTGGGACATTCAATATTGTTGTCATTGTCCAGTCTATTTCATAAGTCTTTGCCATCAGTCTGTTCCTGTATTTTACAGTTAGTGCTGGGTTGAATATTTTGATAAATTGATCTGCGAGAAATTTAGTTTTACTTATTAGACAGAACTTCTATCCAGCATTCTCTGGCATTTTATTTCTAACATACACTCCCAGTCTTTTCAATCATAAATTCCAGAGCTTCAGCTGTCATTTTACAGGGATCTCTACCTAAAGGTATTACTATCTATTTAAAATTGATCAGTGTAGTTCAGATCCATGTCAGAGTGAAGAAAGTCTAGTGGAGTTTGTAATTGAAAAGCTCTGGGAGATGTTTTTGAAAACTACTGTTTGAAGAAAAGGCAAAAAAAGGTTCTTCACAAATTATAAATAACTTGTTTGTTTGAAAAAGTAGGTCTTCTAGGGTGTATTGAAGGTTGGTTTCTCTTACCTGTATTGTGTCTGCTTGCTCTGACAACTAGGAAGGCAGTGCTATTGATCTCACAGCATGTACCACTACACTTGATCACTGGGCTTGCAGTTGATCAATACAAGCCTGAACTCACAGTTTTTGTGTGTTAACTACTTAGGTAGGTAATCCTCTCTGGTCTGCAAGTGCATTGCTTAATGCTTTGCCCCTCTGACTTGGTTTGAGTAAGCTCATGTTCTGTGTCCCTAGTGACCTTTTGCAGTCAGTGTAGTCTTGCATTGAGGTTTCCAAAGAGAAACTGAGCATTGGGGGTTTTCTGTCTTTTAAATTATTAGATTAGACCCCAGTTGGAGTACTGTGTGCAGTTCTGGTGTCCTCAACATAAGAAGGACATGGAGCTGTTGGAGCAAGTCCAGAGGAGGGCCACGAGGATGATAAGGGGGCTGGAGCACCTCCCATATGAAGACAGGCTGAGAAAGTTGGGGCTGTTCATCCTGGAGAAGAGAAGCTGCATGGAGACCTCGGAGCAGCCTTCCAGTATCTGAAGGGGGCCTACAAGGATGCCAGAGAGGGACTCTTCATCAGGGATTGTAGCAGTAGGACAAGGGGTAACGGGTTTAAACTTAAACAGGGAAAGTTCAGGTTAGATATAAAGAAGAAATTCTTTACAGTGAGGGTGGTGAGGCACTGGAACAGGTTGCCCAAAGAAGTGGTGAATGTCCCATCCCTGGCAGTGTTCAAGGCCAGGTTGGACAGAGCCTTGGGTAACATGGTCTAGTGTGTGGTGTCCCTGCCCATGGCAGGGGTTTGGAACTAGATGATCTTAAGGTCCTTTCCAACCCAAGCCATTCTATTATCTTCAACTAGATCAGGTTGCTGTTATGTTCTGTAATCTCTTCTATGTGAAGATCTTCAACTGGAAAAGCCTTAATAAAAACAGCTTAAAGAATCCACAAGCATATAAGATGCAAGGTAAATGAGAGTAGACAAAGGTGAAGAAGTTGGATGTGGCATGAATGGCTGGGTGGTCTAAGCTGCTTTTGGAGCTGGGGATGGACACATTTGGTTGACAGAATGGCTGTGCCACATCTGTTTGTGTGACATGATAATGTCATCCTTTTCATACCTGAGCTTCCATATTGCATATGCAAGTAGTATACAGTTCTGAAGGTCTGCCTGTCTCTTGGGATGTTCTCTATGTGTTATGATACTGGACTAATGAAGAAGTTCTACCTTTTCCCTCACTGCCTTCTCTCCCCTCTCCCAAGGAGATGAACATTTGAAATACACCAGTATTTAGTGCAGGGATCTAGCTATACCCTGGATGAATTGATTCTACTGAGTAATGTAAAGGTGGTCTCTCTCAGCTTGAAGGGAAAGAGAGAAGTTGTGTATCTATTTTACTACAAGCCTTCTTCAAGGCATAGTTCTCCTGTAACTTTATGTTACCGCAGGAATGTAAATGTGATGCTCCTCTTCTGTTGTTAGGCAGCACTGGATTTATTTACTAAAGTAAGCTGGATTGAATCGGACATATGGATTATAAAAGAGGCAGGCTGGGACTGATTCTCAGGTTACAGGAGGAAATCTGATATCTCAGTTGAGGAATGGTCAACTTGTAGTCTTTCCACTTTCCTTTAAAAAAAAATAAAATATTGCTGCTTTGTCATATTAATGATGGTCCACTGAAATATCTGTACTGTTAGCAGTCCCATGTTGTTGTCAGTCTGATAGACGTTTGAGGAGGGAAAAGCTGTGGGTATGATTGTTGGATGGTTGTGGGGCCATCTCATCCAGTAACCTACTCTGATTTCCTTCTCAGGGGGTGAGGATTCTCTATGTGTTTGTGTATCATCACTGCTAGTCACCTCAGCTGTGGCAGTTGCACACATAGAAAGAACCTTGTTTAACAGATGTACTGACTCTCTGGTTGTTCCATTTTGCTTGTGGCTTCCATTCCTGAACATTTCAATCCATTGTCGGATTATAGGCTGAACCGTATTTCCATTTAAGCAGCCGTAAGTAGAGGGGCCTTTGCTGTTTGAGAACTCAAAAAATCAAGAAATTGCAAGGAAGATGTTTCTGTTCAGGATTGGAGTGTGCCATCTTCAGGTGGTGTAGGTCACTGAATTTTTCTACTATACAACACAGCAAGCAGCTCATTTGCTTATGTTTTTGTTTTGTAATATATCCACTGTAGCTGAGGGCAACCTCAGTTTGACCTGTCTGCACAAAGATAAATTTCTCTTTTTCTATGCTAGATGACCTCGCTCAAGGCAACTTAATTTCCTGTGTTCCTGATGAATTCAATTCCAGAAGTGTACTTGATGTGGGTACCACCACTTTGCTGAGCCTGTTCAGGTGTCTGCTGCTGTTTTCATGTTAGAGTATTTTAATTATTTATTTATTTATTTATTTATCGATAGCTGGTAATGATACTTCTATTCCTATGTGTTTTTAAAGAGCAGAATTTAATCTTTGTTACAAGCTCTGGTTTTCTCTAAAGTTAACAAGGCTTTTCAAGAGATAATTAAGGTGTAAGTATTCACTTTAAAATTGTTTCCTGCTCCTTATGCTCTGTTATGCACCAATTCCACATTTAATTAAAATGAGTAGAACTTGCTCTTTTAAAATATGACTTCTGGTAGTGAAATTTAATTCAGTGTTTACTGATAGTATTTCCCACCTAGGTAATCTTTTTAATGCAGTCATTCAGTCCTGTTTGGACTGGGTGAAAAAATATGAAAGCAGGCTTAACTGGTACTATATCTGGAGATGAAACAAAATTGATTCTTATTTAGGCATTACTGCCATGGGACCATATTTTTATTAGCTTGATTAACTTTTTTATATTACATTTGTTTCTTTTGTTCTGTTGAATTAGTCTCATAGTCTATTTGGTGTGCCTTTTTTTCCTCCCCTTGTCTGTAAATTTTATCCTTTAGTGCAACAAAACCTGGGATCTTTTCAGACTTGTGTTTCTGTATATGCTTATTTTCTTGTCTCAGTCTTGATAAGAAGGGTTGGATGAAGATGGATACTTACTGGCTTAGTAGGAGTGACACATGAATTAAGGACAAAATGAGCTAGCATCAAAAGCTGAAACTGTATCAGACACATGTTGATGGGTGGAGGAAGATACATAAAACAAAAAAATAGTCAAGTAAGTGTGTGAAGAATTTCATATCTGCAGCAACTAAGATGGAATTCATATTTCTTGCGTTAGTGCTGTCAAAACAAAGGCAAACCAAGCTTATGACTTCTTCCTTACAATGAGGGTTGTGAGACTAGCACAGGTTGCCCAGAGAAGTTGTGGCTGCCTCATTCCTGGAAGTGTTCAAAGCCAGGTCAGGCAGGGCTTTGAGCAACCTAATCTGGTGGAAGATATCTTTGTGGTACAGGGGCTGGGCTAGATGATCTTTTAAGGTCCCTTCCAACCCAAACCATTGCATGATTAGTGGCTTCTAAATTAAGTGAATTTGCAACGAACTTGTGTTCTCGGAATGTGGCTCTTAGTTGAGACAAATGAGGTATGTTAGTGGAAAACAGGGATGTCAGATGGCTGGCAAAGTTCAGCAGTTTTAACCACGTTATGGGAGATATCCTGTAGGGAGTGTGAGAAGGCTGTTGGTGGCCTTATGTGTATTGAAACTGCTTGGACTGAGGGTGCAATTGGGATTTGAAGCAGCAGCTTCTATGCCAAGTTCAAGGTTTTAGCCTGTTTCCTGGAGGGCAAGCAGAGTTGTTTGTAGGTGGAATAGTTAATTTAATAGCCTGTATTTTCTGTTGGTACCGTACTGAGTTTTGCTGGGAAAATATTAAATGGGTGGTAAGAGTGGGTAGTGCATGTGACCTTAGTATAAGAGGAAAAATTGATGAATCGGTAGTAGTCTAACACTGGTCCCATTATTCTTGTACAGTGCAGTACACATGTATTTTAGTTGACTTCAAATATATAAAATGGCAAGTCAGCCTCTTATTGAAGTATAACTGCAACAAATACAGCAGCATTTTAATTAGCTTATGCTGCTCAGGGTTCCAGACATATATTTTAAATGAGCAGCATATTCCACTGTTTTTCATGCATCTTTACTAAAAGAACAGAATAAGTGGCATATCATGTTGCAGAAGCTAGCAACTTTCTCTAGCTCGCAGTTTTTCCCATTCAAGAAGGGTTGTTCAGGCTGGAGAAGAGAAGGCTCTGGGGAGACCTTAGATCAGCTTCCAGTGCCTAAAGGGGCCAAAAAGAAAGCTGGAGAGGGGCTGTGGACAAGGGCCTGAAGGGACAGGACAAGGGGGAATGACTTCAAGCTGAAAGAGAGGAGATTTATATTAGACAGAAGGAAGAAGTCTTTCCCTGTGAGGGTGGTGAGGCACTGGCAGAGGTTGCCCAGAGAAGCTGCGGCTGCCCCATCCCTGGCAGTCTTCAAGGCCAGCTTGGACGGGGCTTTTGAGCAACCTGGTCTAGTGTAAGGTGTCCCTGCCCATGGCAGGGGGTTGGAACTGGATGAGCTTTAAGGTCCCTTCCAACCCAAACCATTCTGTGATTTTTATGGTTGTGAGATTATTATATCCCTCACTGGTGGTACGAGTGCTGGATCATCTTTTCTCACTTTTTTCCTAGAATGTAGGAGCTGCCCAGCATATTTATATTTTCTGCTATGGTTCATCATACAAATTTCTGTCTTGTTTCTGTTGTAAATTAAGGATGGGCAGATGGTGCTTTTATTCCTAGCTTACCACCCTTTTCTTGGTGATGTAGCTTCTAGATTGGTGAAGCTGATCTCAAGAAGTAACACAGATGATTTGGTGTGTTGGTTTTTTTTTTTTTGTTTTGTGGGGTTTTTTGTGGGTTTTGGTTTTTGGTTTTTTTTCCCCTTCTTTCCTGTCTAGATGTTATTTTGAATAAATTGGGTAACAGTCACAAGTAGGAACTACACTCTAAAACCCCATATCTGCTCTTGAAGTTAATAGAACCTGGGCTATCCCCTTATTTGATGAGTTTAGAAGGCAGACTGTCCTTAGATGTTAGTTGAAAATTCTTTTTTCTTCTGATAGGACTGTTACAGAAAGAGTCTATTTTAAAAAGGTCACCTAATTCCTACAATAGTTAAATGTTGTCCTGGGTTCAGCTGTAGCAGTCATTTTTTCTCCTTCTTAGTAGCTGGTGCAGTGCTGTGGTTTTGACTTTCAGCCTGGGAACAACACTGATAACACCGATGTTTTTAGTTATTGCTAAGTAATGTTTACTCCGACCAAGGACTTTCTCAGTCTCTCATGCTCTGCCAGGGAGGAGGGGCATGGGAATCCAGGAGGAAGCAGAGACAGGACACCTGACCCAAACTAGCCAAAAGGGTATTCCATACCACAGCATGTCATGCCCAGGATATAAACTGGGTGGAGTTACCCAGAAGGCCCAGATCACTGCTCGGGTCGGGCTGGGTATCGGTCGGCGGGTGGTGAGCAATTGTATCCTCTCCCCTTGTTATTTCCCTTATCATTATTATTGGTGGTAGCAGTAGTGGTTTTGTATTATACCTTAGTTACTGGACTGTTCTTATCTCAACCCGTGGGAGTTGCATTCTTTCAATTCTCCTCCCCATCCCTCCGGGAGTGGGGGAGTGGGAAGAAGTGGGGGAGTGAGCGAGCAGCTGCATGGTTCTGAGTTACCGGCTGGGCTTAAACCACGACAAATGTGAATTTATAAAAGGTTCAACTTCTATCTCTGGTTTAATTTTTCACATCTTGCCATGTCTGGACTGGTCCAAGGGCTACTGCATGAACTTTCTCTCGTTTAATTTGTTCAAAGTCTTGTTGTTGCTCAGGGCCCCATTTGAAATCATTCTTCTTCCGGGTCACGTGATAGAGAGGGCTTACAATCAGACTGTAATTTGGGATGTGCATTCTCCAGAACCCCCACAACACCTAAGAAAGCTTGTGTTTCTTTCTTGTTAGTTGGTGGAGACATCGCTGTTATCTTCTTGATCGCATCGGTGGGGATCTGGCGATGTCCATCTTGCCATTCCTAAAAATTGAATCTCCTGTGGAGGTCCCATGACCTTACTCCGTTTTATGGCAAAACCAGCCTTCAGAAAGATTTGGATTATTTTCCTCCCTTTCTCAAAAACTTCTTCCACTGTATCGCCCCACACAATGATGTCATCAATGTATTGCAGGTGTTCTGGAGCTTGCCCCTGTTCCAGTGCAGTCTGGATCAATCCATGGCAGATGATAGGGCTGTGTTTCCACCCCTGGGGCAGTCGGTTCCAAGTGTACTGGACGCCCCTCCAAGTGAAAGCAAACTGTGGCCTGCATTCTGGTGCCAAAGGGATTGAGAAAAATGCATTGTCAATATCAATTGTGGCATACCACTTGGCTGCCTTTGACTCCAGTTCATACTGAAGTTCTAGCATGTCCGGCACGGCAGCACTCAATGGTGGTGTGACTTCATTCAGGCCACGATAGTCTGCTGTTAGTCTTCATTCCCCATTAGACTTTCACACTGGCTGAGATGCTGGCCCATACAGGTGGGAGTAGGATCTATCCACGTTGAATGCGTGCAACAGTTTCTCACAACATTTGGACAGCTTTTCCACAGCCAAGACATAAGACTGTAGGGAGGAAGAGAGGTTTGTTTCGTATTGCCGGAGTTGGCAAACTAATTCATTCACTGTTGGTGTGCCTGGGCCTTTCCAGGTCAATATTGCCAGTGAGTTGGCATATGACAGTGGTTCACTGCGTACTGCTTTCTGCCACATGAGTGGTGCACACTGGGCTCTGTCTAGATCTGTGGGTAACTGTGCATTGTTTGGGTCAAAATAAACCAGCTCTAGTGCAGCTAATTCCCTCAGGTACTGGATACGTCTCTCCATTTCATCCACTTCCTTGGGTTGCATACAACATCTTCCTTGAAAGCATACCTTTCCCTCATGGCTGATAGGAGTTGCCTCCAGAGGCTGAGGGATTGTATCCCTTTTCCAATCTCCTTGTCAATGCCTGCTTCCCGAGAAAGTGATCCCAGCTGCTTGGCTTCCCTACCCTCCAAGTCCAGGCTACTAACTGCATTATCCCAGCATTGGAGCAGCCAGGTGATAATGTGCTCACTTGAACGATGGCTAAAATCTTTTTGTATATCCTGCAGGTGACTCAGGGACGGGGATCGAGAAGTTCTCTCTGGTTCTGCCTCTTCATCGGTTTCATGTGTTGGCCCTGCTTTGTCCCCTTTCACTACATGAGCTGTCTTTTGTGTCCATTTCCTCTTCTGTACAGGGGTGACTGATAGTGGCATGGATTGGTTCTTTGGTTCAGCTGCAGTGTCTGCTACCAGGGTTGGAGTGGCTGCAGTGTTGTCATGGTTTGAGCCCAGCCGGTAACTCGGAACCACGCAGCCGCTTGCTCACTCCCCCCCTTCTTCCTCCCCCCGCTCCCGGAGGGATGGGGAGGAGAATCGGAAGAATGCAACTCCCACGGGTTGAGATAAGAACAGTCCAGTAACTAAGGTATAATACAAAACCACTACTACTACCACCAATAACAATAATGCCGAAGGGTCGACCTCGAGTCTCTGCTGTACCGCCTCCACGATGATGTCATCAATGTATTGCAGGTGTTCTGGAGCTTGCCCCTGTTCCAGTGCAGTCTGGATCAATCCATGGCAGATGGTGGGGCTGTGTTTCCACTCCTGGGGCAATCGATTCCAAGTGGACTAGATGCCCCTCCAAGTGAAAGCAAACTGTGTCCTGCACTCTGCTGCCAAAGGGCTTGAGAAAAATGCATTGGCAATGTCATTTGTGGCATCCCACTTGGCTACCTTTGACTCCATTTCATACTGAATTTCTAGCATGTCCGGCACGTCAGCACTCAATGGTGGTGTGACTTCGTTCAGGCCACGATAGTCTACTGTTAGTCTCCACTCTCCATTAGACTTTTGCACTGGTCATATGGGGCTATTAAAGGGTGAGCAGGTCCTGCTGATCACTCCTTGGCTCTCCAGACTACAGATCAGCTTATGGATGGGAATCAAGGAGTCTCGGTTGGTGCGATATTTCTGCCGGTGCACTGTTGTGGTCGTGATTGGCACTTGTTGTTCTTTGACCTTCAGCAACCCCACAACAGAAGGATCCTCTGAGAGACCCGGTAAGGTGGACAGCTGCTTAATTTCCTCTGTCTCCAAGGCAGCGATACCAAAAGCCCATCTATACCCTTTTGGGTCTTTGAAGTACCCTCTCCTGAGATAGTCTATGTCAAGGATGCATGGATCCCCTGGACCAGTCACAATGGGGTGCTTTTGCCACTTCCTCCCAGTCAGGCTGATTTCAGTCTCTAGTACAGTCATTTCTTGGGATCCTCCTGTCACTCCAGAAATAAAAATTGGTTCCACCCCTTGATACCTTGATGGCATAGAATCATAGAATCATAGAATAGTAAGGGTTGGAAAGGACCTTAAGATCATCTAGTTCCAACCCCCCTGCCATGGGCAGGGACACCTTGCCCTAAACCATATGGTCCAAGGCTCTGTCCAACCTGGCCTTGAACACCGCCAGGGATGGAGCATCCACAGCCTCTCTGGGCAACCCATTCCAGTGCTTCACCACCCTCACTGTATAAGAACTTCTTCCTTATATCTAACCTAAACTTCCCCTGTTTAACTTTGAAGCCATTACCCCTTGTCCTACCACTACAGTCCCTAAGGAAGAGTCCCTCCCCAGCATCCTTATAGACCCCCTTCAGATACTGGAAGGCTGCTATGAGGTCTCCACGCAGCCTTCTCCAGGCTGAACAGCCCCAAGTTTCTCAGCCTTTCTTCATATGGGAGTTGCTTCAGCCCTCTTATCATCCTCATGGCCTTCCTCTGGACGTGCTCCAACAGCTCCATGTCCTTTTTATGTTGAGGACACCAGAACTGTACACAGTACTCCAAGTGAGGTCTCACAAGAGCAGAGTAGAGGGGCAGGATCACCTCCTTTGACCTGCTGGTCATGCTCCTTTTGATGCAGCCCAGGATACAGTTGGCTTTCTGGGCTGCAAGCACACACAGCTGGCTCATGTTAAGCTTCTCATCAACCAACACCCCCAAGTCCTTTTCTGCAGGGCTGCTCTGAATCTCTTCTCTGCCCAGCCTGTAGCAGTGCCTGGGATTGCCCGGACCCAGGTGTAGGACCTTGCACTTGGCTTGGTTAAACTTCATAAGGTTGGCATTGGCCCACCTCTCAAGCATGTCAAGGTCCCTCTGGATGGCATCCCTTCCTTCCAGCGTATCAACCGAGGCACACAGCTTGGTGTTGTCTGCAAATTTGCTGAGGGCGCACTCAATCCCACTGTCCATGTCGCCAACAAAGATGTTGAACAGGACCGATCCCTGAGGGACACCACTCGTTACAGGTTTCCAACTGGACATCGAGCCATTTACCACAACTCTTGGCGTGCAGCCCTCAAGCCAGTTTTTTATCCACCGAGTGGTCCATCTATCAAATTGATGTCTCTTCAATTTAGAGACAAGGATGTCATGCGGGACAGTGTCAAATGCTTTGCACAAGTCCAGGTAGATGACGTCAACTGCTCTGCCCCTGTCCATCAGTTCCGTGGCTCCATCATAGAAGGCCACCAAACTGGTCAGGCAGGATTTCCCCTTAGTGAAGCCATGTTGGCTGTTACCAAGCACCTCGTTGTTTTTCAATGTGCATCAGGGTACACTGTGCACCGGTATCTACTTGAGTCTTATACTTCTGTGGGACTGATGTGCCAGGCCATCTGATCCACACAGTCCAGTAAACCCGATTGTTTTTTTCCTCCATGTGGCTGGACGCAGGGCCCCTCTAATAGAGATCAAAAGATTCTCCACTTATGTCTTGTAGAAAGAGATTAGTATTCCTTATCACAGGAGCTGGAGTAAAATCAGCTCTTCCACTCCATCTGGGAAACTGCTCACCAGAGACTGGAGCAGCAGCTTTCATGGGAGGTTCATCCTTGACCATTGTTCTCCTCTTCAGTTCACGCACCCATTGCTCCAGAACTGAGGTAGGTTTTTCATCCCACTTTCTCATGTCTTCTCCGTGATCCCCCAGGTAAAACCATAGGGTGGCCCGTGGTGTGTACCTCCTATATTTTCTCTCTCGAGCAGTACAGCGTCTTCTGTTAATAGTTGAGACATGGGTTGGTACACGTGGGGAGCTGGATAGATTGGATAAATCGTCTCTCACTTGTTTGAACTCCTGGGACAGTTTTTCCACAGCTGAAATGATGGAAGGGGTGAGATTGTCTTTGAACTCTTGGAGTTGACGAATCAGCTCATCCACCGTTGGTGATGTTCTGTCATTCCAGGTCATTGATGCCAATGTGTGGGCATATGATGATGGTGCACTCCGTGTAAGTTTCCGCCACATGGGTCATGTACATTCGACTTCATCTGGATCTACGGATGCGTTTGTGGGATCTGGCCTATGATAGATCATCTCTGGAATGGCTGATTCCCTCAGGGACTGGATGCCTTTCTCTATCGTGGTCCAGTTGGCTGAGCGACACATAACATCATCCATGTAGGGAAACCTTTCCTTCCCAGCTGCCAAGAGCCTCCTCCAAAGGCTGAGGGCTTGTTTCTCTTTTGCAATCGCTTTGTCATTTCCTCCTTCCCTAGCAAGTGATCCCATCTGCTTGGCTTCCCTACCTTATAGTTCGTGACCTTCGGCCCCACTGTCCCAGCATCGGAGCAACCAGGTGACAATGTGCTCCCCTGGAAGACGGGTGAAATCTTTTTGCATATTCTGCAGCTCGGTCGAGGTCAGGGGTCGTCAAGTCACCTGTTCTTCCTCTTCCTCTGATCCACATATTAGTAACTCTTGTTCACATCCTGTTCCCTGTAGTAACTGCATTGGGTCTTCTTCTTTCTTCATTGCAGGGGTTGCTCTTTGTGCCTCTCGTTTGCCTTTGCTTACAGGGGCAACCGATATTGTCACAAATTGGCTATTTGATTTAGCTGCACTGTCTGTTACTGTGGTTGGAGCGGCTGCAGTGTCTGCCTCTAGGAATGGAGTGGCTGCAGTGTCTGTTGCAGGGGTTGGTGCAGCTGCTGTGCTTGGCGGTTGAGTAACACGAACAGCTGCCTTGTCTGTTCGTGTCGAGGTTTGAGTAGCTGCTGTGCTTGGAGTTGGAGTAGCTGCGTTGTCTGTTGCTTTGCCATCAGATCCAGAGACATCTTTTTCCCTTAGAAGGTGCTGGATAGTGTTGAGCAGGGCTCTGTAGGTGTAGGCCAAGCCCCAGCACGTTGCAGCGAGTTGTCCCTCTCTGGTATAAACAGAACAACAGCACACTTAAATAAAGTGTTTTACTAGTTTTTCCGGATGTTGCACTTGTTCAGTGGTGATGTTCCAAAGCACTGGAGGGGCCCACTGGCCTAGATACTTGCCCATACTATCCCACACACCCTGCCACTCATGACTGTCCAGCCTCAGGGAAAATCTCTTGGTGGTCCTCCTATATCGTCATCTAACCCTAGACCAGATTCGAACCCGATACTGCTTAGCTTTTGAGATCAGACATAATAGGGTGTTCCCAGGGTGGGATGGCTGTGGGTAAAAAACACTCCGTATGTTTGCCAACATGCTGATCCCCAGCACAATCAGCAGGCAGGTCTCAAGGGTATTCAGAGGCCATCCAAAACCTTCCGAACTCTCAACTGCTGTTTTAAATAGCCTGATGGGGGGGCGGGGGGTATAAGGGAATGCCTTCTTCGTAGGTTGACTCTCTGAGGAAAATAAATAAAAAATTAATTGCTAAAATATTTCATTATATACCTCCCAATGTATAGAGGTGATGGCCACGCTGGAAGCACAAACCAGACCAGTTTCATGATCAATGAGTCTATTGTATTACAAGTCATTACCATGAAGTACAGTGAAACAAGAACCTTAGCCCAGGCTCCCCAGCCGATAAACACTAAAACAGCAAATAGTGGCTGTAAGTAAGGTACAACATGCTGAAACTCTGAGATCAAGCGCAACAACTCTGAGAGCCAATAAATCAACGTTGTGATGAGTAGTAACAATTAATGCTTATCACAAATATGATTAGACACACTCTGGTCAGATCTGTCATTATCTCAACCCTTCGTGCCCCACGTTGGGCGCCACAAAGAACTGTCGTGGTTTGAGCCCAACCGGTAACTCACTTCCCCCTTTCTTCCTCCCCCCGCTCCTGGAGCGATGGGGAGGAGAATCGGGAGAATGTAACTCCCACGGGTTGAGATAAGAGCAGTCCAGTAACTAAGGTACAATACAAAACCACTACTGCTACCACCAATAACAATAATGATAAGGGAAATAACAAGGGGAGAGGATACAATTGCTCACCACCCGCCGACCGATACCCAGCCCGTCCCAAGCAGTGATCTGGGCCTTCCGGGTAACTCCCCCCAGTTTATATACTGGGCATGATGTGCTGTGGTATGGAATACCCCTTTGGCCAGTTTGGGTCAGGTGTCCTGTCTCTGCTTCCTCCCGGCTTCCCCTCCTCCCTGGCAAAGCATGAGACTGAGAAAGTCCTTGGTTGGAATAAACATTACTTAGCAACAACTAAAAACATGGTGTTATCAGTGTTGTTCCCAGGCTGAAAGTTAAAAAACACAGCACCGCACCAGCTACTAAGAAGGAGAAAAATGACTGCTGTAGCTGAACCCAGGACAAGTGTCTGTTACTTTGTATCAGATCCAGAGACCTTCTATTCCCCTTGAGGGTACTGGATAGTGTTGAGCAGGGCTCTGTAGGCATAGGCCAGGCCCCAGCATGTTGTGGTGATTTGTACCTCTCTGGTATTGCCAGGTTGACAGCATACCTTTTCCGAAGTATTTTACTAGTTTTTCTGGATTTCACACTTGTTTTGGGGGTGAAGTTTCAAAGCACTGGAGGGGCCCACTGGCCTAGGTACTTGCTCATACTGTCCCGCACCCCTTGCCACTCATGACTGTCCAGCCTCGGGGAAGATCTCTTGGTGGTGTTCTTAGATAGTTGTTTAACCTTAAACAAGACCTGAACCATATTCATCAAAATGATGGTTCCCAGCAAAAGGAGCAGGTTGGTTTCAAGGGTATTCAAAGGATATTCAAAATCTTTAAAATTCTCAGATGCTACTGTAAGTAGCCTGTTGGGGGAGGATATCTCCTCCATAGGCTGGCCCTCTGGTGGGTGAGTGTCTACGTAAAGATGTGTAATTATTAATATTATTAAAGGGACTGTCGTGGTTTAAACCCAGTTGATAACTCAGCACTACGCAGCTGCTCGTTCACCCCCCATCCCACCCCTTCCTCACCTCCCTCTGGGCAGGATGTGGAAGAGAATTGAAAGAACGTAAACCCCACGGGTTGAGATAAGAACTGTCCGATAACTCAAGTGCAGTATACTGTTACTACTTCTAAGGGAAGTAACAAGGGGAGAGAATATAAAACTAAAAGGGGAAAGGAAAAGGCAGTAAACACAAGTGATGCACAATACAATTGCTCACCACCCGCCGACCGATACCCAGCCCAACCTGAGCAGTGATCAATCCATTCTGGGTGGCACCCCCCAGTTTATATACTGGGCATGACGTGCTGTGGTATGCAATACCCCTTTGGCTAGTTTGGGTCAGGTGTCCTGTCTCTGCTTCCTCCCTGCTTCCCATGCCCCTCCTCCCTGGCAGAGCCTGAGACTGATAAGTCCTTGATCAGGCTAAGTGTTACTAAGCAACAACTAAAACATCAATGTCTTATCAGCGTTGTTCTCAGACTAAAGCCAAAATGCCGCAGAAACAGTTGCTGCAGATTTTGGGGTAATGTAATCTATTTGGAGGCTGCAGTAAATGAAAACTGAATCTTATTTGTGCTATAGTAAGCTTCTGTGATCAGCTTTTTACTGTCAGTTTCCATGAGAGATCTCAGTTGCGTAGCAATAATTGAATGCGTACATAGGTGGAAGTTTTGATATGAGAATCTTAACTTTTGTTTTATCTTGGGAACAGGCGCTGTCTAATTCTATTTTTGTTGTATGAGGCTATATACAGAATCCCAGTGTTCATTATAGCCTTTCACTTACACTGAAAGAAGTGGTTATAGTAAAAACTTAAACCACTGTCTGAATCTGGAACACCTGTGAAGCATTAGAAATCAATCCCTTGAATTGGACTGCTTTTCACTATTTTTCAGTGTAAAATCAGTAGTAGTTCATCAATGTAATATAGGCAGCAAAAAATACCCCTCTTCTTTTAAAAGGGCTTTTTTGGGTTTTTTTGTGGGGGTTTTTTTGTAGTTTTGAAGTGAATGGATGCATCTTCAGTTCTGTGTACTTAGGCTACACAATATGTATTAGCAGGCAAAATGGAACTTACCAGAGAAGAGACCTGATCCTAAGATCATAGATGTGCTGAAATTATTATGGCTAATACCTCAAGGCATTTTGGTTTCCTCTGACTCATAAATAAGTATATTTCTCATTTATCTGAATCTTAGGTGGGAGTTACTTCAGAGAATTCCTGTGATCTGGAATCTAGACATACTTGCACCCCAAAATGAGGGATATATCAAGAGACCAATTCTTCTTGACAAATAGTTATTGGCTTCAGTTATCACTGAGAAAGCTGTTCCAGATACCATTAGTGATAGAATGCTTCTGACTTGACCAGTCAGAGCTCTTTCAGAAGAAAAGGAATGTAGATATAAACTTCAGAGAAAACCAATAGAAAGAACATGGAAATAATAATAAAAAACCCCAAACAAACAAACAAAAAACCCAACAAAAACCCCCTGCACACAACAACAACAACAACAAAAACCCCACAAAAAAACCCACACAACCCACCAAAAAACAAACACCTCAACTTCCCAGCAGCTCATGAGTCACTCTTGGTAGTAATTTTTTTTTTCATCATCTGTTGATGAGACTATCCCTTTGGTATTGTTTGACTGCACCAAGTCAAGCTCCTCTGTGTTCTTGTTGTCTGGCAGCACAGCTAAGTAGTCATTCAGGTTTAAGCGATGTGCCAGGTGGACTATCTTGGTCATCTTAATGCTGTCCCTTCAAGCCTTTCTCACTTGTCATCTCTCTGTGACAGTTGTTTCTGTCATCAGTTTTGTCCTGTCATTTCTCTGTTTCTGCATTTTTGTGTTGTTTAGGGGGTTGTTTTTTTTTTTGTTGTGGTTGTTTCCCTGTTCCCCCCATACCCTTCTATCATCACTCTGCCCTCATCCTGGGCTCTGCTATACTCTCTTGCTCTGGCTGGCTGGTTTTAAAAATGTTGCCCTATTTGCCTCAGTGTTAAGTGAAAAAAGAACATACAGATGGGAAGGGAAGAGCTCGTATCAGGTTGCTTCAGTGGCTGCTGATGTTAAAGTTGCTTATAACTTTTAGGCACTTGTAGCCCTGATCCTCTCTTCAGAGGGTTAGCTAGAAACAAGAATGAGGGAATGGGGCTAAGGAGGTCTATGTTTATAGAAGAGAGCTTGTAGGTGGCTATAAGAAAACCTTGTAGTATTATGTAACTAACTTGTTTCCCTAGCCCAGGAAAGGTGTTGAAAAAGTTTACATGCAGTAGAGTGCGTTCTTTGTCAATTTAAAATGTGCAGTAAAGCATCAGACGAAAATGTGAGTCCCTATGCACCATTCCCACAGATGCCCTTCAGCATAACTGTTCTGGAGTCTGGAGATCAAAGGTGACAGTGATAGGGCTGCAGTCATCTATTAGCTGGTTTGAAGTAAGGCTTTGGAAGCAAGTCCTTTAAATCTCAAAGGGTGGTAACTAAGGTAAGCAAATCTTTACTGCACAGTGTAACAGCTTTGACTAAGCAAATACAGTTCAGGCCCAGAAGCATAGTAGTAACAGAATCATAGAATGGTTAGGGTTGGAAAGGACCTTAAGATCATGCAGTTCCAACCCCCCCCACCTTGGGCAGGGACGCCTCACACTAGACTATGTTGCCCAAGGCTCTGTCCAGCCTGGCCTTGAACACTGCTAGGGCTGGAGCATTTACCACTTCTTTGGGCAACCTGTTCCAGTGCCTCACCACCCTCACAGTAAAGAACTTCTTCCTTATATCTAACCTAAACTTCCCCTGTTTAAGTTGCTCTGAGGTCTCCATGCAGCTTCTCTTTTCCAGTAACATCATTAGCCTTCTAACTGTATGCAATTTCCCCCTCCCCCAGCCAGTAGGACAGAGTAACAGCAAGATGCTTGTAATGGTGGTTCCCAAATAACCCATCAAATCTGATAAGTCAGAAGACACTATTTTAATTAAACCCTCTTTGGAAAGGAAGTGATGAAATGTGGCTAGCAGCCTCTTCTAGCGTCACTGTGTGCAGTGCTTAACAATTCTGTTTACTGACAGTGCCTTCTGCAGTAATGATATCTTAAGTGCATGCTCACAGTGCATCGGGAAGAGCTAGTGTGCTATAAACTCAAATGCTACCTGAATCTGAAGTGTGACTCTCTCTGGAAATAGTGCGTTTCGTGATTAGCTTGGTGTTGATGTACCTTAGCTAGTTCTGTAGTTAAAATAAGGTGTTGCATATGGTAGAGGAATAATTTTTTTTCCACTGCACCTTGAAGTTAATGCAGGTGCCTGGTCTGTACTAGGATTTTACTTGCCAACAAAAGCAAGATTCTTATTGCTTATGTGGGATATTGTGACACTGAGGACACATCCAAGCATCCAAGGCTTTATGCAGCTCCAGATTGATATATTACTGCAAAACTCCCTGGATGCCAGACATGCACATTAAGTTGTTTATTAAAACTCTATGGGCAGTGGATGAGGGCTATTGTTAGCATTGTTTTCTTTTGTGTATCTGAAAATATCTTCCTAATGGTACCATTTATTGTATACTTGTATTGTTATCTGTGCATTACCCAGTGTGTCTAGACAAGTGCTACACTGGCTAACTGACTGCGTCCCCAATATGATAGTATCCCTTTTTAGAGCAACAGGGATTAAACTGAAGAGGATCAGTGTGGTATTTCCAGTAGGAAAGGCTATTCTTAATGCCAGGGGAGGCAGAGTGTCCCATGGGGCTGGGACAGAGTGGTCTCTGAGCATTGCGATCTGGAGCCTTCCTGATCAATCTGGCTGCTTCTCAATTCTTTCTTCTTTTTTTTTTTCCCCCCCATTTTAGTCTTCATTTTTCCATTTAGATTGTCAGACCCTGAGCTAAGTTATTTGTCTGGTCAGTCAATTCTGAGATATAAAATAAGTTTGCTTATCTATCTTGGGAACAGGATAAGCAAGTGTCTGCAACATGTCCCATAATCCAGAGATAAGATGCTGTAGAACTGCATAGGCTTATGCTGTGCTACACGTATAAAGTTGTTAAAGCTGTTTTAAAATATTTTTCAGGCTCTAAATGGCTTCTAAGAAGTTGGGATCTGACTCTCATGGTAAGTGAAACTTGATATCTCTGTCACTTCAATAGGATGAATCCTACTTTTGCTGCTGACTAATGTCCCCGCTTAGACAGTCCATAGAGACTAATCTGTTTAGTCTCTGAGTAGTTTTTTGCTAGGAATGAAGTGCCTTGGCTTCCTTCTTGCATAGCTGCTTCTTGAAGCTGTGCCTGTTCTCTGGTTAAACTGAAATTCAGCCTGTGTTCCCCACTCCTTCATGGCAGAATACCACCTTCCCCTTCCCCTACTTCCCCCTTCAAAATTCAAGCTGAACTGCAGTTGTGATACTGATCTGATGTTTGCTGATGTGGACACTAGATCTGTAGCTCCTTTCTATGGAAGTCATGTGGGAAGTTTTAGATTGAAAGGGAAGCTTTTAATATATCATTGAGCCATGCTTGCATTTTGCTCAGCAGTGAATTTTTTTCCTAAATTGGACTAACCTGGTTCAGCAAGCAAGTGGAAAAAGAGAATATGTTCTACATTTAAGATGTGTAGTGTCATGCAGATGATTGGTATCATAAAAATTATTTGCTTGTATATGTGCTTATCTTTTAGAAAATGGGGGGTAATTTGGGAGGATTAATATTTCTGTGGAACATTAAAGTTCAGTTTGTTGTATGTAATGTAGCTTCTTCAAAACAGTAATCATTCAAGGCAGTACTGGGAGGTTCATGTGAAAGTTCTAACATGATTTTTCATGCTATACAAACTTCTACTTGTAGAAACTCAGCCTTGATCTTCCTGGATAGTCTTTCAGATAAGAGGGCCCTAGGGAATTTGGTTTTTCCTTGAGCTTTTTATTCAGTCTTGCAAGTGTAAAGTTGAAGTACAGAGTAGGAAATGCCTCACTTAAATACATTGTTACAGATTAATGAAAATAGCCTATCAAAACTTAATTTTTTAAGTGCTACAGCCCAGTGATCCTGCTGCAAGACTAATTTCTTTATTAGATAGCTGTCAGCTCTTCAGCAGTTCTTCTCTTGTATCTAGGAACACTCTGAACTGCTTGTCTTTTCAGTTCGTTTTTATCTCTCTCTTCTGCTTCCTAAATTAGACTAACAGAGACACTGCTCGGAGCTAGAATTCAGCCTGTCTCAAATATTTCTCAAATCAATACAGTGTGGTAGAACATGCTTCTGGCTTAAAAATGACAAAATCTAAACAAATGGTGCTGTAAACTGGCTGGTTAACTTGTCTACCCTTTCATGTACCATCTTACTAATGATACCAGTGACACTATGTTGTGGTTTAAGCCCAGCTGGTAACTCAGAACGACGCAGCCGCTCGCTCACTCCCCACCTTCTTCCTCCCCCCGCTCCCGGAGGGATGGGGAGGAGAATTGAAAGAATGTAAATCCCACGGGTTGAGGTAAGAACAGTCCAGTAACTAAGGTATAATACAAAACTACTACTACTATCACCAATAATAATAATGATAAGGGAAATAGAATCATAGAATCATAGAATCGTAAGGGTTGGAAAGGACCTTAAGATCATCTAGTTCCAACCCCCCTGCCATGGGCAGGGACACCTTGCCCTAAACCATGTGGCTCAAGGCTCTGTCCAACCTGGCCTTGAACACCGCCAGGGATGGAGCATCCACAACCTCCCTGGGCAACCCATTCCAGTGCTTCACCACCCTCATTGTAAAGAACTTCTTCCTTATATCTAATCTAAACTTCCTCTGTTTAAGTTTGAACCCATTACCCCTTGTCCTACCACTACAGTCCCTAAGGAAGAGTCCCTCCCCAGCATCCTTGTAGGCCCCCTTCAGATACTGGAAGGCTGCTAGGAGGTCACCACGCAGCCTTCTCTTCTCCAGGCTGAACAGCCCCAACTTTCTCAGCCTGTCTTCATATGGGAGGTGCTCCAGCCCTCTTATCATCCTCGTGGCCCTCCTCTGGACTCGCTCCAACAGCTCCATGTCCTTTTTATGTTGAGGACACCAGAACTGTACGCAGTACTCCAAGTGGGGTCTCACAAGAGCAGAGTAGAGGGGCGGGATCACCTCCTTCGACCTGCTGGCCATGCTCCTCTTGATGCAGCCCAGGCTACGGTTGGCTTTCTGGGCTGCAAGCGCACACTGCCCGCTCATGTTAAGCTTCTCATCAACCAACACTCCCAAGTCTTTCTCCTCAGGGCTGCTCTCAATCGAGTCTTGACACTGCCTGTAGCTGTGCTTGGGATTGCCCTGACCCAGGTGCAGGACCTTTCACGTGGCCTTGTTGAACTTCATGAGGTTTGTGCAGGACCACCTCTCAAGCGTGTCAAGGTCCCTCTGGATGGCATCCCTTCCCTCCAGCGTATCAACCGAACCGCTCAGCTTGGTGTCATCAGCAAACTTGCTGAGGGCGCACTCAATCCCAGTGCCCATGTCGCCGACAAAGATATTGAACAAGACAGGTCCCAACACTGACCCCTGAGGGACCCCACACATTACTGTTTTTCACCTGGACATTGAGCTGTTGACCACAACTCTTTGCGTGCGGCCATCCAGCCAATTCTTTATCCACCGAGTGGTCATCCATCAAATTGATGTCTCTCCAATTTAGAGACAAGTACATCATGCGGGACAGTGTCAAACGCTTTGCACAAGTCCAGGTAGATGATGTCAACTGCTCTGCGCCTATCCACCAGTACTGTAGCCCCATCATAGAAGGCCACCAAATTGGTCAGGCAGGATTTCCCCTTAGTAAAACCATGTTGGCTGTCACCAACCACCTCATTGTTTTTGATGTGCCTTAGCATGCTTTCCAGGAGAATCTGCTGCAGGATTTTGCCAGGCACAGAGGTGATGCTGACTGGTCTGTAGTTCCCTGGGTCTTGCATTTTCCCTTTCTTGAAAATGGGTGTTATATTACCCTTCTTTCAGTCATCAGGAACTTCACCTGACTGCCATGATTTTTCAAATATGATGGACAGTGGCTTAGCAACTTCATTCGCCAGCTCCTTCAGGACCCGCGGATGGATTTCATCAGGTCCTGTGGACTTGTGCACATTCAGGTTCTTAAGATGGTCTCGAACCTGATCCTCTCCTACAGTGGGCCTAAGGTCTTCATTCTCCCAGTCCCCGCATCTGCCTTCCAAGACTTGGGCTGTGTGGTCAGAGCATTTGCCAGTGAAGACTGAGGAAAAGAAGTCATTGAGAACCTCAGCCTTCTCCAAATCCGGGGTAGCCAGTTCTCCCGATAGCTTCTGAATCGAATTCTTTCAATTCTCCTCCCCATCCCTCCAGGAGCAGGGGGGGAAGAATGGGGGGAAGTGAGTGAGCAGCTGCATGGTTTTGAGTTCCCGGATGGGCTTAAACCATGACACACATAAATTTTAACTCCACCCTTCTACTCCCAGGAATTTACACCATTTTTCTATTAGGTCTGCTAAGGAGCCCCAGCACTTGCACCGAAAAAGAAAAAAAAGAGTGATTGAACTACATATTTGTACTTACAGTTGTCTGGCTTGAGCTGACTTTTGGCAATTCCAAAGTACTGGGGATTTTTGATTATGGGAATCTGTCATCCCAATGATGACTGCATCAGGACCCCTCAGAAGAAGATGGATTGTTACTGCCATTTGAGATGTGATGGAGGGGATTTGCTGAACCATCATCATTGCTAATAACTGAAGAAGGACCTTGCTGATCTTACCTTAGGATTTTTATGCGTCTGGCCATTAGCAGTGGGAATCTGATATAATTTTTTGTACTATAGATCACCTAGACTAAATAGATCAAGGTCTAACATACTGTGTCACTGGGAAAGATCTCCATATTTGATGAACTCCTATCATTCTCAGAAATAAGCTACGAAATACATAAATTAACTTTCTTACCTTATGCCCTAATCTCATCATGCTGCAATAGTTCCTTTTCCCACAAAGCTGGTGAACAACCACCTTCCATTTGAGATGGCATTATAACATGACGAGAGACATGGAGGAGATGGGCTCATCCTAACATGGGAAGCTGTATGATTCCTGAAGGACAAAATGGCTGAGAGCCAAAATCCAGAAGACAATTTGCACAGTCACAGTAGGTGCATGGCAGAAGAGCAGTGGAAAACACTCCTCCCACTCCACTGTGAGATCTGGGGTCATTTCACAGGGTCTTGTCCAGCCCAGGGGAACGTTTCTCTGCCTTATAAGGCCCCATCTAGAAACTTTCCTTAAGGAGAGGTTTATTTTGATCAGTAATTTAGTAACAAGTTTTGTTGTTTGTTTGTGTGTGTATTTGCATATATCATTATTCACATTTTATTCTTGTAAGCATGGCTTGCAGGAATAAAATGCGAATAATTTGGCATGTGGCTATTTCAACCATAGCTTTAGAGGCTCATGCATGCTCCTCCCCCTATCCTGCTTTCTTTTATCCCTAACTAGTTTAATGATGCATGAGGGAAATCTCATTCTTTGAAAAAGTACTTCCTCCACTGGCTTGAAACATTAGAAGCAATTTTTCAAATGCCTTGTACTTCACTGGAAAGTCCCTGTTGACAAATGTAAGTGAAGCCCAGATGTCTGCAATTTATCAAATGGAATACTAATACCAAGGCTGGTTTTGTCATTACTGACCACCCAAATCCTCAAAAGACTGATTCTACTAGGAAAGTTACCAGGATTAATTTTTTGGTGAAGATTTTTTCCAATGAAGTGCAGAGCCTAACAAACTGTTAGTCCCTCAGATGGCATGCAAGACACATTTTTCAAGTGCATATGACTATGTTCAGTAGAAATAGCGTGCAAACGTGAAAAAAACTTGTTTATTTTTTCTAGAAATTGTACTTAGGTCTCCAAAATTTCTGAATGTCAGGCTAATGGCACCAAAAAGAAAGCAGACAAATACACATTTTCTTGGAAATAATGCAGTCTTTTTATACTAATACAGCTTTAGTATGAGGGTCAAATCCCTTCCTTTACAGCGAATGGGTGAATTTTCTTGGCTATGCACTTAGAGGCACTCTAAGTCTTTCATCCTTGCTGTTCTCTGCTTCACAGGAGGAGGCTGTTTTGTCATCATTTACTTCTACCATGGCATCATTTGCTTCTACAGCAATGGCATGGAAAAGTATCCATCACACATTTCTAGGACAGTAAAGAAGGATATTCAATAGGAATTCATAGCAACTATGTGAGTACTTGGCTGCTGGCCAGGGTCAATCCACCACACTCACCTAAGCAGTCTCAGGCAAAAAAAAAAAAAAAGGCTTGCAAATACAGAATCAGAAAGAACATATGGTTCTGGTTTGCACTTGGCATGGCATTGGTAGCACGTATTCCCAGACTTTAGTTTAGATGGTCATAATCACTGTATTCATCTACTTCTCCCTCAACCTAAAACGTGCTGATGATATAAGCAATCTACTGTATGTACATTTACTCTCTGAACTATAAAAAGATTTCTTGGAGGCTACCATATCCCACATCCCCCTTGCCACACATTTTTGTGCATCACGTATCACTTGAATTATCCCTGAAGTTACCACTAATGACTCAGCCATGATAGGAGGCAATAGAAGTAATAATTATCGAACCCAGGCAATTTTAGCTTTGTGGTTGGACCCATGTAGTTAATCCAGGGATACATCTGATTAGTCAAGTGTTAGAAGGCAGCTCAAGTAAAGAGGATTGCTTATAGAAATTACATTTGTACTGATGCTTTAATAACTATGACTTCTTCCATGAAAAAGGATGTTGATTACTAGGAAGATTTATTGATAGATCTTGCACTAGCATTGGCTCTTCTTGCTTCAAGTCCTTGTTCCCAGAGCAAAAAAGACCAGTCTGTGCAGAGACATGGTAATGGCACACCATCAGTCAAAAGCGGGACAGTGAGTGAATATTAGCAGTCAGCATCAGCTCTGTTGGATTTCAAGCCCATACTGAATCTTCTCTCTTTTTCCTTTTGGGATAGATTTATTTTTTCGCTACTTAAATACTTGTTCTCAAAAAGCACAAGACTTCTTTATCCATAAGACTCACATATTTCCTGTAGATTCTAATAAATCCTTTTTTTTCTGTATGATTAAAAGGCAAATTTCCTACTTCATCAGGAACAGAGACTCTTGTTATCAAGCTGAGATACAAGTTTCTTAACAGAATATGTATCTCATTTTTAGCTCAATTCTTGAATCCATGTCTATCTTCCAATTCCTCTAGAAGACATCTCATCAGTCATGGTTTGGCACACTTTTTTCAGACTGAGATGCTACAAACTTTATTTTGAATGCTCTTTTATCTAAATTCAACAACTATAAGCAACTGTGATATTAAATAATGTTTATGCGATTGCATATTGCACTCCGCAGGCTGGAGACCAGTGACGTCCCTCAGGGGTCAGTATTGGGACCAGTGTTATTTAACATCTTTGTCAGTGACATGGAGAGTGGGATTGAATGAATTCAGAATTAAGTCTTCATATACTCACATTGTGTTCTCCAAATATGTTTCTAAATGTCTGAAGACTTGCATAAATTCAGAGATCATATATGTAAACCCAAACATTCAAGGGAAAGCACAAATGAAATAAATGTTGAGCAATTAAAAGTTTCTAAGATGTTAAGCCTCATTATGCTTTTTTTTCTTCACCAAGTACATATGGTTTATCCTTATGCGTAGTGTTACTTGGGGCTTTGATCCAAACAGAATATTCTGAAACAAAAATCAAGTTGCATTTTTACTTTTTCCAACTTGGAGGCAATCAAGTATAACATGACATGTATGTCTAGTCCTTTTAAATGGATGGTATTTTATATGGAGAAAGCTCAAACTGCTGAGTAAAAGGCAGGAAAGCAAATAAAAAAATAATGTAGTTGCATTACATATAAAGATATTCTTATCAATTTTGTCAGTTTCTAATTTCAAGTAGAAAATTGAATAATTCATTCCAAGTTTTAGTTGCCGAACCACTGCTTCAAAGAGCAGTGCTGGCTAACAAAATGAGGCAAAAATGTCACCTCATATTTATTTTTAAATCTCTAATTATAAAAAATATATATTTTTTACCTAAAGATACAAGCATTGATAGAAACCAAACAGATGAAAACCTAAGAGTTAAACGCAAAGACTTGAACACATTCTGACTTATAAAGAGGGTAGGAATTCCTGGGACATTTTGGATTGGTATTTCGCATTAGTCCTTTACAGATCAGATTTTCCAATGACTGAATTTATTTAGTAATTGGAGAAATTAATACCAGGAAAGGTTGAACAATCTGCCCTATGAATTTGTCCATGAAACAGAGACGTAACCCTCTTACTTTCTCTAGCTACTTGCAACACTAATAAGGCAGTACACAATACAATGATATTAACCTCAGGACTAATTAGAGTAAATCCAAACTTAGAACTTATGCTCTTATTTATAATTCTTCAGTAATTGCAGTATTTAAAAAATAGTTATTTTATACTATTAGTCACTGGGTGGAGTGCATGGAGCTCCACCTGGGGATGGATGAGGAGCTGACCGAGAGCTTACGGGTCAGGATTAAAGGGAGGGAAGGGACAGGGGACATTAGAGTGGGGGTCTGCTAAAAGCTGCCTTACCAGGAAGACCGAGTAGATGAGGCCCTCTATAGACAGATAGGTGAGGCCTTGCGTTCACAAGCCCTGGTCCTCATGGGGGCTTCAACCACCCGGATATTTGTTGGAGGGACAACACAGCAGAGCATAAGCGATCCAGGAGGTTCCTGGAATGCATTGATGATAACTTCCTTCTCCAAGTGATAGAGGAACCAACGAGGAAGGGGGTTATGATGGACCTCACCCTCACCAACAGGGAGGGGCTGGTGGGGAATGTGAAACCTGAGGGCAGCCTTGGCTGCAGTGACCATGAAATAGTGGAGTTTGAGATACTTCAGGGTGGCAAGGAGGGTGCGCAAGATGCTCGCTACCCTGGACTTCGGGGAGCAGGCTTTGGCTTCTTGAGGGATCTGCTTGGTATGGTACCATGGGATAAAGCCCTGGATGGAAGAGGGGCCCAAGAAAGCTGGTTAATATTCAAGGATCATCTCCTCCAGGCTCGGGGATATGCATCCTGACAAAGAGGAAGTCAGGCAAGAATGCCAGGAGGCCTGCATGGATGAACAAGGTGTCGTGGTTTGAGCCCAGCCGGTAACTCGGAACCACGCAGCCACTTGCTCACTCCCCCCGCTTCTTCCTCCCCCCGCTCCCGGAGGGATGGGGAGGAGAATCAGAAGAATGTAACTCCCATGGGTTGAGATAAGAGCAGTCCAGTAACTAAGGTACCATACAAAACTACTACTGCTACCACCAATCGTAATAATGATAAGGGAAATAACAAGGGGAGAGGATACAATTGCTCACCACCCGCCAACCGATACCCAGCCCGACCCGAGCAGCGATCTGGGCCTTCCGGGTAACTCCCCCCCCCCCCGGTTTATATACTGGGCATGACGTGCCATGGTATGGAATACCCCTTTGGCTAGTTTGGGTCAGGTGTCCTGTCTCTGCTTCCTCCCGGCTTCCCCTCCTCCCTGGCAAAGCATGAGACTGAGAAACTGGAGAAGCATGGATTTGATGGATAGACCACTCAGTGGATAAGGAATTTTCCCAGTGTTTGCACTCAGAGTTGTGGTCAATAGCTTGATATCCAAGTGAAGACCAGTGATGAGTGGTGTTCCTCAGGGGTAGGTATAGGGACTGGTGCTGTTTAACATCTTTGTTGGCGACTGGGACAGTGGGATTGAGTGCACCCTAAGCAAGTTTGCTAACGACACCAAGCTGTGTGGTGCAGCTGACACGCTGGAGGGAAGGGATGCCATCCAGAGGGACTTTGAATGGCTTGAGAGATGGGCCTGTGCAAAACCTCATGAAGCTCAACAAGGCCAAGTGCAAGGTCCTGCACCTGTGTTGGGGCAATCCCAAGCAGATGCTCCACAGATTATATACAGAGTATATAATTTTATGGATGCTGCCACCCATATGAGATTTCAAAATGAGTTTAATAAAATTCGAGCCTTTAACAGTAGTGTTGCAAGCAGCATTTAATCTATTTAATGGTTTGGCTCATTGATCTACAAGTTCATATAACTAGGAAGAGGGTAAAATAGAATTATATATACTTTAGTAAAAGATCCTATGAAGCTCTTATCAGTTTAAAATGAGTTATGACCAAGACATAGTAAAACTTGACCTCTCTAGTCAGCATTTCAGAGGCCAAATATATTTTGGGTTAACAGTCCCCTAGCCTGCCAACAATAATAATTTATTATCTTAATCTCATTTTCCTTCATCTGATTTGTTTTGGTTTGGTTTATTTCCTGGTATGAAACATTGGAAGATGTGGTTGTTTTCCAAGCAGGCAGCAGAAACTGAAACATTTCTGTTCAGCATTCTTAAGGAGAATATACTGCACCTTTCTCAAGGAGAGTCACTACCCTCATGTCTTCCAGCACCATATCCAGTGGATGTTTCCTTTCACAGTACTGCTGCTGCTGCTGTACTTGTTCTGATTGCTAGTGATTAATGAGTCAAGGACATTAAAACCTTCTCCTGGGTTCAGCAGTAGCAGTTATTTTCCTCCTTCCTAATAGCTGGTGCAGTGCTGTGTTTTCGACTTTAGCCTGAGAACAGTGCTGATAACACACCGATGTTTTTAGTTGTTGCAAAGTAACGTTTACTCCAATCAAGGACTTCTCAGTCTCATGCTCTGCCAGTGAGGAGGGGCAAGGGAAGCCATGAGGAAGCAGAGACAGGACACCTGACCCAAATTAGCCAAAGGGATATTCCATACCACAGCACGTCATGGCCAGTATGTAAACTGGGGAGAGTTAGCCCGAAGGCCCAGATCGCTGCTTGGGTCCGGCTGGGTATCGGTCAGCAGGTGGTGAGCCCTTGAAAGCACCCTGCTCCTTTTGCTGGGAATCAGCATGTTTCTGCATATGTTCTCGATGTTTTGCCTATGGCATGAACACCCTGAGAACGCCTGATCTTGTCCAATCTCAGAAGCTAAGCAGGGTCCGGCTTGGGTCTTGTCTAAGGTTTAATGACTATTTAAGAATACCACCAAGAGATCTTCCCCGAGGGTGGACAGTCATGAGTGGCAGGGCGTGCAGGATTGTATGGGCAAGCTCCTAGACCAGCTGGCCCCTCCAGTGCATTGGAATTTCACTCCTGAACAAATGTGGAATCCGGAAAAATTAGCAGAACACTTAGACAAGGTGTGCTGTCATTCTGGCAATACTGGAGAGGGACAACTTACTGCGCTGTGCTGGGGTTTGGCCTATGCCTACAGAGCCCTGTTCTGTAAGGAGCAGGAAAAAGATGTCTCTGGATCTGATGGCAAAGCAACACACAACGCAGCTACTCAAACCCCAAGCACAGCAGCTCCCCCAACTCCAGCGACAAGCACAGCAGCTACTCAAACCTTGACAACAGACATTGCAGCCACTTCAACCCTAGTGAAAGACACTGCAGCTACTCCAAGTCCAATGACAGGCACTGCAGGCACTCCAACCTCAGTGAAAGACACTGCAGCCACTCCAATCTCAGTGACAGACACTGCAGCCTCTTCAAGCCCAGTGACAGACACTGCAGCCACACCAATCCCAGTGATAGCAGCCACTCCAACTCCAGTGAAAGATATGGAATCTGAACCAAAGGATCAATCCATGCCACTATCCGTCGCCCCTACAAGCAAGAAGAAAAGCAAACGAAAGGCATGAAAAACAACTCGTGCAGCGAAGGAAGATGAAGACTCAGCGGGCGAAATAGAGAGGGTGTCCTGGGTTCAGCTATAGAAGTCATTTTTCTCCTTCTTAGTAGCTGGTGCAGTGCTGTGGTTTTGACTTTCAGCCTGGGAACAATGCTGATAACACACCGATGTTTTTAGTTCTTGCGAAGTAATGTTTACTCCGACCAAGGACTTTCTCAGTCTCATGCTCTGCCAGGGAGGAGGGGAAGCCGAGAGGAAGCAGAGACAGGACACCTGACCCAAACTAGCCAAAGGGGTATTCCATACCATGGCACGTCATGCCCAGTATATAAACTGGGGGGAGTTACCCAGAAGGCCCAGATCGCTGCTCGGGTCGGGCTGGGTATCGGTCGGCGGGTGGTGAGCAATTGTATCCTCTCCCCTTGTTATTTCCCTTATCATTATTATTATTGGTGGTAGCAGTAGTGGTTTTGTATTGTACCTTAGTTACTGGACTGCACTTATCTCAACCCGTGGGAGTTACGTTCTTCCGATTCTCCTCCCCATCCCTCCGGGAGCGGGGGGAGGAAGAAGGGAGGGAGTGAGCGAGCGGCTGCGTGGTTCCGAGTTACCGGCTGGGCTCAAACCACGACAGTTCTTTGTGGCGCCCAACATGGGGCACGAAGGGTTGAGATAACGACAGATCTGACCGGAGTGTGTCTAATCATATTTGTGATAAGCATTCATTGTTACTACTTGTCACAATGTTGATTTCTTTGCTCTCAGAGTTGTTGCGCTTGATCTCAGAGTTTCAGCATGTTGTACCTTCCTTACAGCCAGTATTTGCTGTTTTAGCGTTTATCAGCCGGGGGGCCTGGGCTAAGGTTCTTGTTTCACTGTACTTCATGGTAATGGCTTGTAATACAATAGACTCACCGATCATGAAACTGGTCTGGCTTGCGCTCCCAGCGTGGTCATCACCTCTACACTTTGGGAGGTATATAGTGAAATTTTTTGGCAATTAGATTTTTTTTTTTTCTCCTCAGGGGGTGAACCTACGAAGGAGGCATTCCCTTACACCCCCGGCACCCCCACCAGGCTATTTAAAACAGCATTTGAGAGTTCTGAAGGTTTTGGATAGCCTTTGAATACCCTTGAGACCTGCCTGCTGATTGTGCTGGGGATCAGCATGTCGGCACACGTACGGAGTGTTTTTTACCCACAGCCATCCCACCCTGGGAACACCCTGTTTCGTCTGATCTCGAAAGTTAAGCAGTATCGGGTTCAAGTCTGGTCTAGGGTTAGACGACGATATAGGAGGACCACCAAGAGATTTTCCCCGAGGCTGGACAGTCATGAGTGGCAGGGTGTGTGGGATAGTATGGGCAAGTATCTAGGCCAGTGGGCCCCTCCAGTGCTTTGGAACTTCACCCCTGAACAAGTGCAACATCCGGAAAAACTAGTAAAACACTTAAACGAGGTGTGCTGTCGTCCTGGTTATACCAGAGAGGGACGACTCGCTGCAACGTGCTGGGGCTTGGCCTACGCCTACAGAGCCCTGCTCAACACTATCCAGCACCTTCAAAGGGAAAAAAATGTCTCTGGATCTGATGGCAAAGCAATGGACAACACAACTACTCCAACTCCAAGGACAGCAGCTACACCAGCCCCAGTGACAAGCACAGCAGTTACTCAAACCCCGACAGCAAAAGACAATGCAGCTGTTGGTGTTAATCAACCCCTAAACACAGCAGCTGCACCAACCCCTGCAACAGACACTGCAGCCACTCCAACCCTAGTGGCAGACACTGCAGCCACTCCAGCCACAGTGATAGACACTGCAGCTAAATCAAATGGCCAATTTGTGACAATTTGTGTAAGCAAAAGCAAACGAGAGGCACAAAGAGCAACCCATGCTGTGAAGAAAGAAGAAGTCCCAATGCATTTACTACAGGGGACAGCATCTGAACAAGAGTTACTACTACGTGGGTCAGAGGAAGAGGAAGAAGAAGAAGAGGTGACTTCTCGACCCCGGACCTCGACCGAGCTGCGGAATATGAGAAAAGATTTCACCCATCTTCCAGGGGAGCACATCATCACCTGGTTGCTCCGATGCTGGGACAATGGGGCCGAAGGTCACGAACTATAAGGTAGGGAAGCCAAGCAGCTGGGATCACTTGCTAGGGAAGGAGGAACTGACAAAGAGATTGCAAAAGAGAAACAAGCCCTCAGCCTTTGGAGGTGGCTCCTGGCACCTGTGAAGGAAAAGTTTCCCTAAAAGGACCATGTTATGAGTCGCTCAGCCAACTGGACCACGATAGAGAAAGGCATCCAGTCCCTGAGGGAATCAGCCATTCTAGAGATGATCTATCGTAGGCCGGATGCCGGGAATGCATCCATAGATCCAGGTGAAGTCGAATGTACACGACCCATGTGGCGGAAACTTACACGGAGTGCGCCATCATCATATGCCCACACATTGGCATCAATGACCTGGAATGACAGAACATCACCAACGGTGGATGAGCTGATTCGTCAACTCCAAGAGTTCAAAGACAATCTCACCCCTTCCATCATTTCAGCTGTGGAAAAACTGTCCCAGGAGTTCAAAGAATTGAGACATGATTTATCCAATCTATCCAGCTCCCCACGTGTACCAACCCATGTCTCAACTATTAACAGAAGACGCTGTACTGCTCGAGAGAGAAAATATAGGAGGAACACGCCACAGGCCACCCTATGGTTTTACCTGGGGGATCACGGAGAAGACATGAGAAAGTGGGATGGAAAACCTACCTCAGTTCTGAAAGCAACGGGTGCGTGAACTGAAGAGGAGAACAGCAGTCAAGGATGACCCTCCCAGGAAAGCTGCTGCTCCAGTCTCTGGTGAGCAGTTTCCCAGATGGAGTGGAAGAGCTGATTTTACTCCAGCTCCTGTGATAAGGAATACTAATCCCTTTCTACAAGTCATAAGTGGACAATCTTGTGATCACTATTAGAGGGGCCCTGCCTCCAGCCAGGTGGAGGAGAGGGATAATCGGGTTTACTGGACCGTGTGGCTCAGATGGCCTGGCACATCAGTCCCACAGGAGTATAAGGATCTAGTAGATACCGGTGCACAATGTACCCTGATGCCATCAAGGTATCAAGGGGTGAAACCCATTTATATTTCTGGAGTGACAGGAGGATCCCAAGAGTTGACTGTATTGGAGGCTGAAATCAGCCTGACTGGGAGGAAGTGGTAAAAGCACCCCATTGTGACTGGTCCAGGGGCTCCATGCATCCTTGGCATAGACTGTCTCAGGAGAGGGTACTTCAAAGACCCAAAAGGGTATAGATGGGCTTTTGGTATCGCTGCCTTGGAGACAGAGGAAATTAAGCAGCTGTCCACCTTGTCCCGCCCTGGGAACACTAGCCAAAGGGGTATTCCATACCACAGCACGTCATGCCGAGTATATAAACCGGGGGGAGTTACCCGGAAGGCCAGATCACTGCTCGGGTCGGGCTGGGTATCGGTCGGCGGGTGGTGAGCAATTGTATCCTCTCCCCTTGTTATTTCCCTTATCATTATTATCATTGGTGGTAGCAGTAGTGGTTTTGTATTATACCTTAGTTACTGGACTGCTCTTATCTCAACCCACGGGAGTTACATTCTTCCGAATCTCCTCCCCATCCCTCCGGGAGTGGGGGGAGGAAGAAGGGGGGGAGTGAGCAAGCGGCTGCATGGTTCAGAGTTACCGGCTGGGCTCAAACGACGACACCTGGTCTCTCAGAGGATCCTTCTGTTGTGGGGTTGCTGAAGGTCGAAGAACAACAAGTGCCAATCATGACCAAAACAGTGCACCGGCAGCAATATCGCACCAACCGAGATTCCCTGATTCCCATCCATAAGCTGATCCATAGGCTGGAGAGCCAAGGAGTGATCAGCAGGACCCGCTCACCCTTTATTAGCCCCATGTGGCCAGTGCAAAAGTCTAATGGAGAGTGGAGATTAACAGTAGACTATCGTGGCCTGAACGAAGTCACACCACCATTGAGTGCTGACGTACTGGATATGCTAGAACTTCAATATGAACTGGAGTCAAAGGCAGCCAAGTGGGATGCCACTATTGATATTGCCAATGCATTTTTCTCAATCCCTTTGGCAGCAGAATGCAGGCCACAGTTCGCTTTTACTTGGAGGGTCGTCCAGTACACTTGGAACCGACTGCCCCAGGGGTGGAAACACAGCCCTACCATCTGCCATGGACTGATCCAGACTGCACTGGAACAGGGGCAAGCTCCAGAACACCTGCAATACATTGATGACATCATCGTGGGGGGGGGTACAGCAGAAGAAGCTTTTGAGAAAGGGAGGAAGATAATCCAAATCCTGCTGAAGGCCGGTTTTGCCATAAAACGGTGTAAGGTCAAGGGACTTGCACAGGAGATTCAATTTTTGGGAATAAAATGGCAAGATGGACATTGCCAAATCCCCACAGACGTGATCAACAAGATAACAGCAATGTCTCCACCAACTAACAAGAAAGAAACACAGGCTTTCTTAGGTGTTGTGGGGTTCTGGAGAATGCACATCCCAAATTACAGTCCCCTCTATCACGTGACCCAGAAGAAGAATGATTTCAAATGGGGCCCTGAGCAACAACAAGCCTTTGAACAAATTAAACGAGAAATAGTTCACGCAGTAGCCCTTGGACCAGTCTGAGCCGGGCCAGATGTGAAAAATGTGCTCTATACCGCAGCTGGGGAGAATGGTCCTACCTGGAGCCTCTGGCAGAAAGCTCCAGGGGAGACTCGAGGTCGACCCCTTGGCTTTTGGAGTTGGGGATATAAAGGATCCGAGGCCAGCTACACTCCCACTGAAAAAGAGATACTGGCAGCCTATGAAGGGGTTCGAGCTGCTTCAGAAGTGATTGGCACTGAAGCACAGCTCCTCCTGGCACCCCGGTTGCCCGTGCTGGACTGGATGTTCAAAGGCAGGGTCTCCTCTACACGTCATGCACCTAATGCTACATGAAGTTAGTGGGCTGCAGTCATTACACAACAAGCTCGAATAGGAAATCCCAGTCGTCCAGGAATTCTAGAAGTCATCATGGACTGGCCAGAGGGCAAAGATTTTGGGATGTCACCAGAAGAGGAGGTGATGCGTGCTGAAGAGGCCGCACCATATACTAAACTGTCAGAGAGTGAAAAGCGATATGCCTTGTTTACTGATGGGTCCTGCCATATTGTGGGAAATACAGCATTATCCTGGAGAATCGATGAAAAAACTATGTGAGCTCCACAGCCCCTAACCACCTCTCCCAAGCCTCTGTAGTCCTTCTTAACGTTCTCCAGGCTACCGCTGTCTATATCGCTAGCACCCACATGGACCAGTAGAAGGGGGTAGTAGTCGGCTCTACTTGCTAGACCAGGCAGCCTCTCAGCAACATCCCTGATCCGAGCCCCTGGCAGGCAACACACCTCCCTCGAGACTGGATCAGGCCGGCAGATGGGTGCCTCTGTGCCTTTCAAAGTAGAGTCCCCTACTACTGTGACCCTCTGCTTTTTCCTGGAGGCACCAGTAGTGATCCTCTTTACTGGTGCATCAGCTGGTTGTTCATTTGGTGCAGTGGTTTTTTCGTCGTTAGCCCCCTGCAGAACTGGGAAGCGGTTCTGGATGGTGACATCGGATTTAGGAGGAAGCCCCTTGCTCTTAATTGTCCTCTTCCTCCTTTTTTTGTTGGTTTTTTTTTGTTACTAATTCTCAGCTTCCTGGGTTAATGCCTACCTTCTTTCCTGTATGAGCAATGATGTACTCTTGTGGCCCCTGCATGGTTTGGGCCTGGAGCAAGCAGCCCAGCTTCCTCTCAGCTTCCCTGGCATCTTTTAGCTTACCAATAGCCTCCCGCAGCTCAGCCACCTGCTGCAGGAGGACCTCCACTAGGGCACACCGAGTGCAGCCCTGTCCGTTGTGCACCCTCGCCTCAAGAGACCAGTCGAGGCACTTTCTACATGCCGATGTCTGGGCTGCAGCTTCCCCTCTCATCTGCTCTCTCTGGGTGCCTATGCTCGCCACTGCTGGGGCAGCCAGAGCAGAGCTCCCAGACCGGGCCCTGGTCCAGAGGCAAGTGCTCACCATCCTGCTCTCCCTGCCTGGCAAACTGCCTGGCAAACTGCCACACCACTCCCTGACTGACGTGCCACGCCCTGTTCGCCATGCTCCCTGGGGTGGGTTTTTACCCACTGAGGGCTGGTGCCTTCACTCCTGGCACCGCCCCCTGTGAGTCAGCTGCTCGCATCAGCTGAGCTGCCGACTCTTGGGCAAGTCCTGTCGAGGACTTGAGGCTCCCTTGGTGGCTCTTGCCGCTCAGACTTGAGGCTTCTGGACACTGTGCTTCTCCCCGCTCCAGTGTTGAAGGCGTCCTCTCTGGAGATACTCACCTTGGCAATATTTGGCATATGATGATGGTGTACTCTGTGTAAACTTCCACCACATGGGTTGTGTATGTTTGACTTCATCTGCATGTATGGGTGCATTCTGGGCATCCAACTTATGACAGATCATCTCTACAACGTCTAATTCTCTTAGGTACTAGAGGCTTTTTTCTATCATGGTCCACTTGTTCTGGCAACGTATAACATAGTCCTTGTAGGGATACCTTTCTTTCACAGCTAACAAGAGCCACCTGCAGAGGCTGAGGATTCCTTTGTCTTTTGCAATCGCTTTGTCAATTCCCCCTTCCCTAGCAAGTGATCCCAGCTGCTTGACTTCCCTACCTTTTACTTTGTGACTGTTGGCCCCATTTTCCTAGCATCGGAGCAACCAGGTGATGATGCACTCACTTGGAAGACGGATGAAATGGCTTCGCATATTCCGCAGCTCAGTCAAGGTCAGGGATCGAGAAGTTAGTTCTTCCTCTGATTCCTGTACTAATTCCTCTTGTTCAGATGTCACTCCCTCTAGCACATGCATTGGGTCTTCATCTTCTTTCGCTACACGAGTTTCTTTTCTGATTTTCATTTTTCTTTTCCCCTTGCTTATAGGGGCAACTGATATTGGCATGGATTGGTCTTTTGGTTTAGCTGCAGTGTCTGTCACTGGAGCTGGAGTGGCTGCAGTGTCTCTTGTCAGGGTTTGAGTAGCTGTGTTGTGTGTTGTTTTGCCATCAGATCCAGAGACATCTTTATCCTGATGCTTACAGAGCAGGGTTCTGTAGGTGTAGGCCAAGCCCCAGCATGTTGCGGTGAGTTGTCCTTCTCTGGTATTGCTAGGACAACAGCACACTTTAAGTGTTTTATTGGTTTTTCAGATTTTGCACTTGTTCAGAGGTGAAGTTCCAAAGCATTGGAGGGGCCCACTGGCCTAGATCCTTGCTCTTACTATTCCACGCACCCTGCCACTCATGACTGTCCAGCCTTGGGGAAGATCTCTTGGTGGTACTCTTAGATCATCCTTTAACCTTAGACAAGACCTGAGCCTGACCCTGCTTAGTTTCAGAGATCAGACCAAATAGGGCCTTCCCAGGGTGGTATGGCCGTGGGTAAAACACATGCTGTATTTGTGGCAGCATGCTGATTCCCAGCAAAAGCAGCAGGCAGATTTCAAAGGTATCCAAAGGATATTCAAAACCTTTAGACTTCTCAAATGCTGCTGTAAATAGCCTGGTGGGGGAGTGGAGGGTGTGAGAGAATGTCTCCTTCATAGGTTGACCCTCTGAGGGGAAAAAACAAGATCTGTAATTGCTAAAAATTCCTATTATATGCATGGCAAAGTTTAGAGGTGTTGGCCATGCTGAGAATGCATACCAGATCAGTTTCATGATCAGTGATTCTATTGTATTACAAGTCATTACCATAATGTACAGCAAAACAAGAACCTTACCCCAGGCCCCAAAACTGATAAACACTAAAACACCAAATACGGGCTGCAAGTAAGGTATGTCATGCTGATACTCTGAGACCAAGCATAACAACTTTGAGAGCAAATAAATCAACATTGTGACGAGTGACTAATAATCTGAAACAATTAATGCTTATCACAAATACATTTTGACACACTCTGGTCAGATGTGTTGTGATCTCAACCCTTTGTGCCCCACATTGGGCACCACAAAGGATGGTTGTGGTTTAAGCCCTGCTGCTAACTTAGAAACCTGCAGCCGCACGCTCACTCTCCCTCTTCTTCTTTCCCCTCCGCTCCTGGAGGGATAGAGAGGAGAATCAAAAGAATGTAACTCCCACAGGTTGAGATAAGAACAGTCCAATAAATAAGGTACTATACAAAACTACTACTACCACCACTAATAATAATAGTGATAAGGGAAACAAGGGGAGAGAATATAAAACTAAAAGGGGAAAAGAAAACAATAAACACAAGTGATGCCCAATACAATTGCTCACCACCTGCTGACTGATACCCAGCCCGACCTGAGCAGCGATCTGGGCCTTCTGGGTAACTCCCCCCAGTTTATATACTGGGCATGATCTGCTGTGATATGGAATACCCCTTTGGCTAGTTTGGGTCAGGTGTCCTGTCTCTGCTTCCTCCCAGCTTCCCGCATTCCTCCTCCCTGACTGAGAGACTGAAAAGTCCTTGATTAGGGTCAGCATTAATTAGGAACAGCTAAAACATTTGTGTCTTATCAGTATTGTTCTCAGACTAAAGCCAAAACCACAGCACTGCACCAGCTACTAAGAAGGAGAAAAAGAACTTTTACCACTGAACCTAGGACAGTATATCAATTCCAACCATTACCCCAGGGCTGCCAAGACCACTCAACCATATCCGTGAGGGCCATACCTACAGAGTTTTTGAACAATTCCAGGGATGGTGATTCCACCACTTCCTTGGTCAGCCTATTCCAATACCTGATCACCCTCTCTATGAAGAAATTGTTTCTAATATCCACCCTAACCCTCCCTTGGCACAGCTTGAGGCTGTTACCTCTACGTCTTATTGTTTGTTACTTGGGAGATGACACCAACCCCTAGCTTACTACAACCCCCTTTCAGGTAGTTGTAGAGAGCGATAAGGTTCCCCCTGAGCCTTCTTTTCTCTAGACTAAGCAACCCCCGTTCCCTCAGCCATTCGTCATAAGGCTTATTCTCCAGACCCTTCTCTAGCTTTGTTGCCCTTTTCTGGACTCGCTTCAGCACCTCAGTGTTTTTCTTCTAGTGAGGGACCCAGAACTGAACACAGTATTCAAGGTGTGGCCTCACCAGTGCTGAGTACAGGGGGATGATCACTTCCCTGGCCATGCTGGGCACACTGTTTCTGATACAGGCCACAATGGTGTTGGGCTTCTTGGCTGCCTGGGCACATTGCTGGCTCATGTTCAGCCAGCTGTCAATCAGCACCCCCAGGTCCCTTTGTGCTGAGCAGGTTTCCAGGCACTCTTCCCCAAACCTGTAGTGTTGCATGGGGTTGTTGTTACCCAAGTGCAGGACCCAGCACTTTGCCTTACTGAACCTCATACCATTGGCCACAGCCCATCGATCCAGCCTGTCCAGATCCCTCTGCAGAGCCTTCCTACCCTCCAGCAGATTAACACTCCCACCCAACTTGATGTCATCTGCAAATTTACTGAGGGTGCACTCGATCTCCTCATCCAGATCATTAACAAAGATATTAAACAACACTGGCCCTAATACTGAGCCCTGATGGACACCACTGGTGACCGGTCACCAACTAGATGTGATGCCGTTTAACACCACTCTTTGGGCTCGGCCATCCAGCCTGTTTCCAACCCAGCAAAGAATCCTCCTATCCAGGCCATGAGAAGCCAGTTTCTCCAGGAGTATGCTGTGGGAGACAGTGTCAAATGCTTTACTTAAATCCAAATAGACCATGTCCACAGCCTTTCCCTCATCAGCCAGGCAGGTCACCTTATCATAGCAGCAGATCAGGTTGGTCAAGCAGGACCTGCCCTTCATGAACCCATGCTGACTGGGCCTGATCCCTCCATTTTCCTGCACGTGCTTTATGATCTCACTTAGGATCAACTGCTCCATGACCTTCCCCAGCACTGAGGTCAGGCTGACAGGCCTGTAGTTTCTAGGGTCTTCCTTCCTGCCCTTTTTGTAAAGACGCGTCACATTGGCCAAACTCCAATCCTCTGGGACCTGTCCACTAGACCAGGACTGCTGATAGATGATGGAGAGTGGCTTAGCAAGCTCCTCTGCCAGCTTCTTCAGCAATCTTGGGTGGAACACGTCTGGCCCCATAGACTTGTGTACATCTAAGTGGAGCAGCTTCACTAACCATTTCTTCCTGAATTATGGGGACTTCAATCAGCTCCCCATCTCTGCCATCCAACTCAGGGAACTGAGTACCCTGAGGATGGCTGGTGTGACCATTAAAGACTGAGGCAAAAGCAGCATTAAGTACCTCAGCCTTTTCCTCATCCTCAGTCACTAGGTTTCCCCTAGTATCCAGCAGAGGATGGAGGTTCTCCTTGGCCCTCCTTTTATTGCTAACATATTTGAAAAAGTACTTTTTATTATCTTTTATGGCAGTGGCCAGATTTAGTTCTGTGCCTTTGCCTTTCTAACTTTCTCTCTACATAACCTAACTACATCTTTATATTTTCACAGGGTAAAACTGTCCCTTCTTCCACAGGTGATAGATTGTCTTTTTTTTTTTCCTGAGTTCAAGCAATATCTCCCTGTTCAGCCAGGCTGGTCTTCTTCCCCACCAGTTTGATTTTTGGCACATGGGGACCACCTGCTTCTGCACCTTAAGGATTTCATTCTTTAAAAGTGTCCAGCCTTCCTGGACCCCTTTGTCCTTCAGTAATGTATTCCAAGGAATTCTGACAACCAGCATCCTAAACAGGCCAAAGTCAGCCCTCCGGAAGTCTAAGGTGGAGGTTTTGCTGATTTTCTTCCTGACTTCTCCAAGGACTGAAAATTCAGTCATTTCATGATCGCTTTGCCCAAGATGGTCTCCAACCATCACATCACCCACCCGTCCTTCTGTTTGCAACAGCAAATCTAGCCAGGCATCTCCCCTAGTTGGCTCACTCACCAGCTAGTTCAGGAAGTTATCTTCCACACCCTCCAAGAACCTCCTGGATTGTTCCTTCTATGCTGTATTGTACTTCCAGCAGACATCTGGTAGGTTGAAGTTCCCCATGAGAACAAGGGCAAGTGATGATGAAACTTCTCCCAGTTGTTTGAAGAACACTTCATCTCTAGCTTCATCCTGGCTAGGTGGTCTATAACAGACTTCTACCAGGATATTAGCTTGGTTGGTCTTCCCCCGATCTTCACCCACAAACCTTCAGCCTTCTCACTCACAACATTGAGTTTGAGGCAGTTGATGCCCTCCCTGACATACAACCCAACCCCACCACCTCTTTTTCCTTGCCTATTCCTTCTGAAGAGCCATCTGTTGCAGCACTCCAATCATGCGAATCATTTCACATTTCTGTGATGGCAATTATGTCATGATTTCCCTGCTGCATGATGGCTTCAAGCTCCTCCTATTTCTTGCCCATGCTGTGGGCATTGGTATAGATGCATTTAAGTTGCCCTCTGTATCTGGCCTCCAACAGCAGCATGCTACCCCGTGGCTCATTTTTAGTGAGCCTGGTGTTATCCCTTTCCCCCTTCAAACCTAGTTTTAAGCTCTCTCTATAATCGCTGCTAGCTCCTGGACTAGAATCCTTTTCCCCCTTTGGGACAGGCGTACCCCATCTGCCACCAGCAGGCCTGGTGCTGTATAAACTAACCCATGGTCAAAAACCCAATAATTCTGGTGCTGACACCAGTCACGGAGCCAGGAATTAATTGATGCGATTTTCTGATGTTACAATTGTCATCATTTGCGACTGGCAGGATGGACAAGAACACTACTTGGGCTCCCAAACCCTGAACCAGTTGCTCCAAGGCCCTGAAGTTGTTCTTGAGTCTCCTCAGGCTTCTTGAAGAGATTTCTTCATTGACCACCTGGAAGACTAATAAAGGATAGCAGTCACAGGGCTGTACCAGATGAGTGAGTTTTCTGGTGACATCCCTTCCCTGGCCCCAGGGAGGCAGCAGACTTCTCCGTGAGTCTGATCAGGTCTGCATATGGGACCCTCTGTTCCCCTTAGGGTGGAGTCATCAATCACAACCACTTTTTTTTTTTATTTATTTTTGGTACAGCTGGTCATAATACAAGGTGTTCTCTGACTTTTCTGTGGCAACTCTTCTAACCCAGATGATCCCTTATCATAATCTTCCTCACTTTCCTGATCCTGCAGTGTCAGGGCCTTATATCTATTGTAAAGGGGTACTTGGGAAGGCTATGTGACCTGGGGTGTAATACGCCATCTACTCTGAGGAGTAACCAGTTTCCCTGTTTTCCCAGCTGTGTTTATTACTGCATGGAATAGATGCTAAGGGAAGAAGCAAGGGGGAGTGAGTGAGTGGCTGCATGGTTCTGAGTTACTGGCTGGGCTTAAACCATGATACAACCTCCTTTGTCACCTAGGTTCCTTCTATCTACCTGAAGGCAGGAAGTTAGGGGATCCTGAAGTTTTTCTGTTTCAGGTGGCTGGCTTGCTACTCTCAGGGATGGTAGAGTGCAGGTCCACCAGTCAGTCTCCTCCTCGGATTCCCTTATGCTCCTTAGCCGTTCCATCTCTTCCTGTAGCTCTGCCACCATGCAGAGCAAATCATCAACCTGCTGCCATCTTACACAGCCACCATCTAACATCACCGACAGGCTCTGGCACTCACTACAGCCAGACACCTGGACAGTGACATATTTATGAGGGATATCTGTCTGGGTTGCTATGTCCTTCCTGGCCAGCAGAGAGGACTTAGTTTGCTTTCTGTCGAGAGGATGCCACCTTAGAGCACTTTCTCAATGACTGCTGGCTGAGCTCACTTCTACCGCCTACCGGGCTACTGGACCCTTTTCGCTCACCTGTCCGCTTGCACTACCTGTGCTAACTGCTGCGCCACACCCTGTTTGCTCACTCTGGTAGCTCATGCTCCCAGGAGCTGTGTTTTACCTGCTCAGGGGTGGTGCCATCCCTTTTGGCGCCCCGCCCCCCCCCGTGAGTCAGCTGCTCGCGTCAGCAGAGCTGCCGGCTCCTGGGCATGTCATCGAGTGTGTATATCACATCCCCTATCATGCACCAGCCTCTGGAAAAATCGAACAGTATAATGGACTGCTAAAAACTACACTGAGAGCGATGGGTGGTGGGACTTTCAAACACTGGGATACACAATTAGCAAAAGCCACCTGGTTGGTCAACACCAGGGGATCTGCCAACAGGGCTGGCCCAGCCCAATCAGAACTTTTACATAATGTAGAGGGGGATAAAGTTCCTGTGGTGCACAAAAAGAATTTACTGGGGAAGACAGTCTGGGTTATTCCTGCTTCAGGTAAAGGCAAACCCAATGGTGAGATTACTTTGGCTCAGGGACCTGGGTGTACTTGGTGGGTAAAGCGGGAAGATGGGGAAGTCCAGTGTGTACATCAAGGGGATTTAATTTTGGGTGAAAACAGCCAATGAACTCAATTGTATGCTGTTGCCTGCTATATAACACTTCTATAGCCCATCACCTAGATGCCCATCTCCACCACTCTGGGCTTTGAAAAGAAAATATGTGCTGTCATGATCATAGCAGAGAATAAAGTCATGGGAAAAGCTGGCAGCAGCAGCAGGAGTCTCCCAGTACTGTCCTCAGGTCACCATCAACTGACCCTGACTTCCCTCCGATCATCACCCCAACAAAGAATGAACTTTGAAACCAGACGAGTTCAGCGGTGTTGTAAGCAGGCAACAATCCAACACTACACACCGTCTCTCCTGCCCTGAAAGATTTGTTACAACAGATGAAGCATGACATCATGGACTGAATGAACTCAGCGAACTTTATAGGGATGGTCCATGGACTAAGGAATGATCTCTTTGTGTGTGCATGGAGAGAGAGAGAGAAAGTGAAAAGCAATGGTATATTGAAAAATGTGGGATTTGAGCATGACGTGAATGGTATGGAATAAGGGGTGGATACTGTCCTGGGTTCAGCTGTAACAGTTATTTTTCTCCTTCCTGGTAGTTGGCATAGTGCTCTGTTTTGGCTTTAGTCTGAGAATAATGCTGATACCACACCAATGTTTTAGTTGTTGCTAAGTAATGCTTACCCCAATCAAGGACTTTTCAGTCTCATGCTCTGCCAGTGAGGAGGGGCACGGGAAGCCAGGAGGGAGCAGAGATAGGATACCTGACCCAAACTAGCCAAAGGGATATTCCATACCACAGCATGTCATGCCCAGTATATAAACTGACTGATCGCTGCTCGGGTCGGGCTGGGTATCGGTCAGCGGGTGGTGAGCATCACTTGTGTTTAATGCTTGGGTTTTTTTCCCTTTTTAGTTTTATGTTCTCTCCCCTTGTTACTCGCCTTATCATTATTAGTAGTAGTTTTGTATTATATTTTACTTATTGGACTGTTCTTATCTCAACCTGTGGGGTTTACATTCTTTTGATTCTCCTCCCCATCCTGCCTGGGGGGAGGAAGGGGGGTCAGTGAGCGAGCAGCTGAATGGTCCTGAGTTACTGACTGGGCTTAAACCATGACACACCTGTGTCCTAACAGAATTCTGGGACCAGCCTGTGCAGTGCATAGTGTAAGAGCTCAAGTGATGACAGCACGTAAACATTTAACTCCAAATTAACAGGATGTTCCTGGTTTTGAAAACTGTTTATCCTTTTGGAGCCTGTGACTGCCTTGTTGTAGATGAGTCAACAGTGAAGGAACACAAACAGTACTTAAACTGTCATCTGAGTATGAAAATGAGTCAGATAAAAATGGCAGGTCACATCGCGCTGAGAAAGAGGTTAGTCGCTGAACACCATCTTAATGTTGGTACTAATGTGGGGTTTTTTGATCCTTAACTCTCAAAGTTACAAATGAGTGCTAGAGGAATGCTTCAGGTTGTTATATGCAGCCAGAAACCTTGCCTGTTAATTCCAAAAGCTTAGACCAGTGGTCCAAGAATCCCCTTTTAGTTAATTGAGAAACTGAGCGCAATTTATATTGTGTGTTTTCTAATGCTGCCTCATGGCAGCTCAAGGAAAACAAACCTATAGTCTGGCTTCTTGGAGGTGGTTGAGATCTAAGTGATTCTGCCTCATGAGTTTGCAGGATGCTTGAAGAAAGACTTTTGTCCTAAAATACTTTTTAAATGCCATGTGTAAGTGTTAGATATAAAGGACAGATGGAGGGCCATGAAGTCAGTCTCTGATTTGTGATTACGAATCATAGAATAGTTAGGGTTGGAAAGGACCTTAAGATCATGTCAGCTGATTAAGTCAGATTTGCTGTGCTAAATAGTCTTGAGCTATTTCACTATGTTTTGGTTAAAGTGGAGCTTGGGACCACTCGTAAAGTGGACTTTGGGTCACTTTGGCGTTGTGACCACTTTTGTCCAAATGTTACTTCCTACTTGTATGTCAAAACCTGGATTTTAGTTTGTCTTAGCTGCTCTAAAGCTAGGTTATTTTAAAGCCTGTTTTGCACATGACAAAAATGATGGATCTTTTTATAGAGACATAACAGAATACAGTGTTCAGGAGAGCTTCAGCTTCCAGTTGTGTAGGCATAGTCTTGACACAAGGGAAGCTAAAACATTGGATATATTGACTTCAAAATCTGTTCAGTTGTTGCATTGGAGTGTTGTGTGGTTTTAGTGTGTTGGGGTTTTTTTAAATAGTTTTGAGCTAGAACATTAAGGGGAAAAACAGCGCCACCCACAAAAAAAACCCAAAACTGAGGCAGTGAAGTCCAGATTCATTGTGTTTCTGATCAAGCAACTTTGTACTGAGTCACCTGATGTTGTTGGGACAGCAGAGATAAAATAGCTCTCAATTAGAGAGATGTGAGTCTTTACTTGAATGCATTAAACTCATAAGAGTTTTTGATACAATTTCTGCTTTTGATCTTAGGGCCTTTCAGTTATCTCGATGATGTCCCATTTAAGATAGGAGACAAATTCAAAACCCCAGCAAAGGTTGGATTACCCATTGGTTTCTGCCTGCCTGGTTCTTGTCAGCTTCTCAGAGAAGCCCAGGTAAGTGATGTGTCTTGCTTTTCTGCTCCTTTCCCCCTCACCCCTGGCCCCCAACATGTGCTGCTGTAAATTGCAAGTAGAATCGTAGAATCATAGAATAGTTAGGGTTGGAAAGGACCTTAAGATCATCTAGTTCCAACCCCTCTGCCATGGGCAGGGACACCTCACGCTAAACCATGTCACCCAAGACTCCGTCCAACCTGGCCTTGAACACTGCCAGGGATGGAGCATTTATCACTTCTTTGGGTAACCTGTTCCAGTGCCTCACCACCCTCAGAGTAAAGAACTTCTTCCTTATATCTACCCTGAACTTCCTCTGTTTAAGGTTAAACCCATTCCCTGTTGTCCTATCACTACAGTCCCTAATGAAGAGTCCCTCCCCAGCATCCTTGTCGGCCCCCTTCAGATACTGGAAGGATGCTATGAGGTCTCCACGCAGCCTTCTCTTCTCCAGGCTGAACAGCCCCAACTTTCTCAGTCTCTCTTCATATGGGAGGTGCTCGAGCCCCTTTATCATCCTCATGGCCCTCCTCTGGCCTTGCTCCAACAGCTCCATGTCTTTTTTATGTTGAGGACACCAGAACTGTACACAATACTCCAAGTGAGGAGTATCTACTCACGAGAGCAGAGTAGAGGGGCAGGATCACCTCCTTTGACCTGCTGGTCACGCTTCTTTTGATACACCCAGAATACAGTTGGCTTTCTGGGCTGTGAGCACACACTGCCGGCTCATGTTCAGTTTCTCATCCACCCACACCCCCAAGTCCTTCTCTGCAGGGCTGCTCTGAATCTCTTCTACGCCCAACCTGTAGCTGTGCCTGGGATTGCCCCAACCCAGGTGTAGGACCTTACACTTGGCATGTTTAGGCTTCATGAGGTTAGCATTGGTCTACCTCACAAGCGTGTCAAGGTCCCTCTGGATGGCATCCCTTCCTTCCAGCGTATCAACCGAACCACACAGCTTGGTGTCGTCAGCAAACTTGCTGAGGGAGCACTCAATCCCAACTGTCCATGTCACTGACAAAGATGTTGAACAAGATCAGTCCCAACACCGACCCCTGAGGGACCCCACTCATTACTGTTTTCCGCCTGGACATTGAGCCATTGACCACAACTCTTAGCGTGTGGACATCCAGCCAATTCTTTATCCACCGCATGGTCCATCCATCAAATCGATGTCTCTCCAATTTAGAGACAAGGATGTCGTGAGGGACAGTGTCGAACGCTTTGCACAAGTCCAGGTAGATGAGGTCTACTGCTTTGCCCCTATCCATCAGTTCTGTAGCCCCATCATAGAAGGCCACCAAATTGGTCAGGCAGGATTTCCCTTTAGGTGAAGCCATGTTGGCTGTCATCAACCACCTTGTTGTTTTTGATGTGCCTTAGCATGCTTTCCAGGAGAATCTGCTGCAGGATTTTGCCAGGCACAGAGGTGAGACTGACTGCTCTGCAGTTCCCTGGGTCTTCCATTTTCCCCTTCTTGAAAGTGGGGGTTATATTTCCCTTTTTGCAGTCATCGGGAACTTCACTTGACTGCCAGGATTGTTCAAATATGATGGACAATGGCTTAGCAACTTCATTCTCCAGCTCCTTCAGGACCCGCGGATGGATTTCATCAGGTCCCATGGACTTGTGCACATTCAGGTTCTTAAGATGGTCTCGAACCTGATCCTCTCCTACAGTGGGCCTAAGGTCTTCATTCTCCCAGTCCCTGCATCTGCCTTCCAAGACTTGGGTGGTGTGATCACAGCATTTGCTAGTGAAGACTGAGGCAAAGAAGACATTAAGAACCTCAGCCTTCTCCAAATCCAGGGTAGCCGGTTCTCCTGATAGCTTCTGAAGAAGGCCCACATTATCCCTAGTCTGTCTTTTGTTTGCTACATACCTATAGAAGCCCTTCCTGTTATCTTTCACATCTCTTGCCACATTTAATTCTGTCTGGGCCCTAGCTTTCCCGACCTGGTCCCTAGTTTCCTGGACAATGTCCCTGTATTCTTCCCAGGACACCTGCCCTCGCTTCCACCTTCTATAAGCTTCTTTTTCCCCTCTAAGTTTCCTCAGCAGCTCCTTATCCTTCCATGGAGGTCTCCTGGCCTTCCTGCCGCATTTCCTTCTAGTCGGGACGCAACACTCCTGAGCTTGGAGCAGGTGATCCTTGAATATCAACCAGCAGTCTTGGGCCCCCCTGCCCTCTAGGACTATATCCCATGGAACCTTACTAAGCAGGTTCCTGAAGAGACCAAAGTCTGCTTTCTTGAAGTCCAGGGCAGTGAGCTTGCTGCATGCTCTTTTCACTGTTCTGAGTACCTCAAACTCGACCATCTCGTGGTTGCTACAGGCAAGGCTTCCCTGGAGCATCACATTTCCAACCAGCCCCTCCCTGTTGGTGAGCACAAGGTCAAGCATGGCACCTCTCCCTGTTGGCTTCTCTATTACTTGCAAGAGGAAGTTGACTTCTACACAATCGCAGAACCTCCTGGATTGCTTCTGCTGGGCTGTACCATCCCTCCAACAGCTATCAGGATGGTTGAAGTCCCCCATGAGGACAAGGGCCTGCGAGCGTGAGGCTGCTCCTATCTGTCTGTAGAGCTCTTCATCCACAGAGTCGTCTAGATCAGGCGGCCTGTGACAGATCTCCATAGTCATGTTCCCCATCACTGTTCTCCCTTTGACCCTCACCCACAAGCTCTCTGTTGACTGATCACCTGTCCCGAGACAGAGTTCTATACTCTCCAGACTATCACTGACATAGATAGCTACTTCCCTTCCCCATCTGCCTGGCCTGTCTTTTCTTAAGAGACTATAACCTTCCATTCCAACATTCCAGTCATGGGAGCCATCCCACCATGTTTCCGTGATGCCAATGTTATCATATCCCTGTAGCTGTTCACACATCTCTAATTCCTCTTGTTTGTTCCCCATACTACAGGCATTTGTATAGAGGCATCTGAGCCTAGCTCCAAATGAAGCTGACTCAATGGCTGGAAGAGCTGAAATATCTCTGCATTGCTCCAAGCATTTATTACAGGTGCTGGCAACTGACTGGGAGTGTTGGGATGGATTGATGCCCCCCTCCCCCAACACATCTAGTTTAAAGCTTTCTTGACCAGCCTGGCAAATCTCCTACCAAAACAGCTCTTCCCCTTCTTTGTCAGACCAGCTCCACCAGCCTCCAGTAGACCTGGCCTCCCAAATTTAGTCCCAATAGTAGTAGTCATAGTATTCACACAGTACTCACAGTTTACATAAGTGTTCAAATGTTAGTCTTGTTGGTCCTGTAGTGTCATTTCATATGCCAGGCAGTAGTTGTAGAATGTCTGTTAGAATGTGTAGAAAGATAAAAAAATGATAGGCTATGCAAAATGTTTCTACTTCTTATCACTTTTAAAAAGCCTAATAGCACTTATTTTAGTGTATCTTCAAAAAAAAGCATATTTTTTTTGTGTAATAGGTCTAATTGTTACCCTGACTAAATTTAAGTAGCATTATTAAGTCAAAACCAGTAAGAAATGATACACCTATCTTATGGCATACTTGCAGAATCTTGTTTGAGGGTAACAAGTATTTTTATGACCATATTTTATGGGTTCTTACAATAGTGGGATGAAGATATAAATTTCCAATTCTTGTATTTTGTGCAATTATGAGTGGGAATTCTTTTCCAGCTGTAGGGCAAACAGGCTACAGCTTGGTACGGATGACTTCCAGGTCTCTGAGGAGCATGTCTCTGTTACCATAAACTTGGTAGCTTAAAATCAATTGCTATAGAATAAATGTTGAAAATCTAATCTCCAAATACAGGTTGTAATCCAGGAAATTTAATTGAGCTGTTTTCTCATTTGGATAAATTATTTTCCTTGGTCAGTCCAAACTAGTGATTGTTTTCATTTCAGCTGTGACAGATTGCTGTAGATGGTTCTGCTCTGCCACACAGCCCCCTTTTTTTTTTGGCCCTGAAACTCATCCACTGGAGAGCTTAATATCTCAATTATCCTACATCATGGCTTTTTAATTATAAGCATTAAATCACTACCTGATTGTCCTAATACAAATATTTCCACCCAGTTAAGCTGGCGTGTGAGAGCTAAAGGAGACTCTAATGTCATATTGCTGGCTTCATTGTGTTATGTATCTGTCCTGGTTTCGGCTGGGATAGAGTTAATTTTCTTCCTAGTAGCTGGTGCAGTGCTGTGTTTTTGGCTTTAGTCTGAGAACAATGCTGGTAACACACCAATGTTTTAGTTGTTGCTAAGTAGCGCTTACTCTAATCAAGGACTTCTCGGTCTCTCAGTCAGGGAGGAGGAATGCGGGAAGCTGGGAGGAAGCAGAGACAGGACACCTGACCCAAACTAGCCAAACGGGTATTCCATACCACAGCACATCATGCGCAGTATATAAACTGGGGGGAGTTACCCAGACGGGACAGATCTCTACTGGGTTCTGACCCAAGGGCTACTGCATGAACTATCTATCTCCTTTGTAATTTGTTCAAAGGCTTGTTGTTGCTCAGGGCCTCATTTGAAATCATTCTTCTTCTGGGTGACATGATAGAGAGGGCTTACAATCAGACTGTAATTTGGGATGTGCATTCTCCAGAACCCCACAACACCTAAGAAAGCTTGTGTTTCTTTCTTATTAGTTGGTGGAGGCATTGCTGTTATCTCGTTGATCACATCTGCAGGGATCTAGTGGCATCCCTCTAGCCATTTTATTCCCCAATATCGGATCTCCTGTGCAGGTCACTTGACCTTACTTTGTTTTATGGCAAAACCAACTTTCGGAAGGTTTTAGATTATTTTCTCCCCTTTCTCAAAATCTTCTGCTGCTGTATCGCCCCACACAATAATGTCATCAATGTATTGGAGGTGTTCTGGAGCTTGCCCCTGTTCCAGTGCAGTCTGGATCAGTCCATGGCAGATGGTAGGGCTGTGTTTCCACCCCTGGGGCAATCGATTCCAAGTGTACTGGACGCCCCTCCAAGGAAAAGTGAACTGTGGCCTGCATTCTGCTGCCAAAGCGATTGAGAAAAATGCATTGGCAATATCACTTGTGGCATCCCACTTGGCTGCCTTTGACTCCAGTTCATAGTGAAGTTCTAGCATGTCCGGTACAGCAGCACTCAATGGTGGTGTGACTTCATTCAGGCCACGATAGTCTACTGTCAGTCTTCACATTGTGTCCAGTGACTATTAATCCAATACGAGTGCTTTTAAGAAATTTGATTTGACATACCCTGGTCAGATCTGTCGTTATCTCAACCCTTTGTGCCCCACATTGGGCACCACAAGAGTCTGTCGTGGTTTAAACTCAGTTGGTAACTCAGCACTACACAGCTGCTCACTCACCCCCCCGCCTTCCTCCCCTCCCTCTGGGCAGGATGGGGAGGACAACTGAAAGAATGTAAACCCTACAGGTTGAGATAAGAACAGCTTAATAACTAAAGTACAGTATAATATAATAGAAAGAATACCAACAATAATACTAATGGGAAACAACAAGATAAGAAATAAAAGCTCAGTAAACACAAGTGATGCACAATACAGTTGCTCACCACCCACTGACCGATACCCAACCCAACATTGGTGTTGTATCAGCATTGTTCTCAGACTAAAGTCAAAAACGCAGCACTGCACCAGTTACTAAGAAGGAGAAAAATAACTGTTACAGCTGAACCTAGGACAGCTCTGAAACTGATCTTGGGATGATCAGTAGCTGTAAAGCAAAACTAAATGTAGGAAAGAGGCAAAATATAATATTCTAATCCATACTATAACCAGGTTTTGTTGCTAGAGGCAAAACAAACTACTTCTTGTGTCTTCTAGCTTTGCCAGTCTGTAGGTTACAAGAGATGCTGGGCAAAAATTGATGCTTGTCCATGGTAGTTCATGTAGCTCTTATTCTATGTTATTTAGCTACTACTTCTAACAGCAACATATGATCCTTATAATTTTCTTTTTTCTCCTCTCCTTTCCCCTCCACCTTGGTCAGTATGACTTCTCACTGGAAAAGGAAACAATCGAGTGGGCTGAAGATACCAAAAAAATCCAAGCTGCCCAGAGGGAAGCTGAACGCAAGGCAGATGAAGTGCTAGCAAACTCAAAATCAGCTCGAGAGGCCAGCAACATAGTAGGGTTCTCAGAGGGACCTTGCCCTGAGGCCATGCCTCCTCCTATTAACCCCATCCTTGCTAGCCTGCAGCACAATAATATTCTTACTCCCACACCAGCCAACAGCAGCGCTGTGAAGCAAAAGGTTCTCAGCCCACCTCGTCCAAAAGCAGACTTCAACCCAGCTGATTTTGAATGTGAAGAAGACCCATTTGACAAGCTTGAATTAAAAACTCTTGATGATAAGGAGGAATTAAAAAATATTCTTGAAATTCATGTTGGTACTACTGGGCCAATTGTTGCCCAGCTGTTAGATAATACATTGCCCAAAGGAGGGTCTGAGTCTGTGCTGCAAGATGAGGAAGTTCTGGCATCCGTAGAAAGGGCCATGTTGGACTTCAAGCCCATTCACAAACCCAATGGCTTTATCACTTTACCACAGTTGGGAAACTGTGAAAAGATGTCCTTGTCTTCCAAAGTATCCCTGTCCCCTATCACTTCAGCGAGCAATATCAAATCCTTGTCCTTTCCTAAACTTGACTCCAATGAGAGTGATCAAAAATCATCAAAGCTCACAAGCACTTTCCACAGCACTACCTGTCTCCACGATGGCACTTTTCTCAGCTCTTTGCAGACCTGTGCTCAGAGTAAAGCTAGTGAACTGAATGGACACCACATGATTGGTCTTTCCTCTCTAAGTGAGGATAGTGGCATGGAGACATCAACATTATCCTCTTTCTCCAGGCTGCCTTCCCTGGCTGTGTCAACAGTTTGTATGGAAGAAGAATCATCTCAAAGCACAGCGACTACGGTAAACATGCAGTGGATTAGAATTGGGGTTGCTGGGGAGATGTGGAGGTGCGGAGGCAAATGTTGTTTCTAAAATGTCCTGTGATTTTAGGTTCATTTAATGGGAATAATGTATAGATCATGGGTGGTAGTTCCTCTTCATTTACGTGGCAAAGTGATCATCAGACAGGTCTTCATGCTGGCAGTTCTGAACCTCAGATTATTATTCTGCAGGTTCCCCCACATCTGCTATTTTTAGACCAATTCTGGTGACTTTCAGCTCTTGTTGTTCATAGTTGCACATCTTTGAGGTAAGCAGATGACATCTTTGTACAGTCCTGCATACTGTCTTATCCACCTGAGATACATCAGATTCTGAACTGCTCTTAGGTTTTGAGTTAAATCTCTGCTAGATTTGTTCCTCAGCTTGCTTATTTTCTGGGAAATACAGGCTTTTCAAGGAATAGAAGCAATAACAGATTAAAAAGTGCTTGCAGTTGACCTGCAGTGAAAGAATTGTCTGTCTGTTGGGTTTGTTTGGTTTTGGTTTTGTTTTGGGGTTATTTTGGGGGGGTAGTATTTTTGTTTTGGTTGGGGTTTTTTTATTTTATTTCTTTTGTCTTCCTGAGATCCTTTAAAAATCTAAACTTTAAAAAGATGAAAATTATGGTGGTCTGAAATCTGATATTTACCCTCTTCCTTGTAAAGGAGGGTAGAAGGATTGCTTTGCAGATACCAAAAGCAGTCTTGAGGATCATCTCAGATTACTAATGTTACAGTTGGTTGCTGTACAGCTCTGAGATAGGAGTTTGATGCTTCATTTCCTCAAATTTGTAGCAAGTTCTAAAATGACTTTAGGGACACTTCATACCAGCTGTTGTCTTTGTTTCTTTGTGAATAAGAGCAGAGATTTGAGTAAGCTTATGGACTTTTTGTGGAACCTAAGATCTGGACACCAATACTTATGAAGCCTAGTGCAAACTGTGTAGTCAAATCCTCTAGTGGCTCTAAAATAATCTGGCTTCTTCTGACCAATATAAGCAGTGCTTCTTTGGCCTTTTGCATACTCTAGGGTTTTTTTGTGACACACCATGTGCTCTGAAACAAGTGACACTGCTTCTCTCCTGTTCTTTCTCCTCTTTTCAGGCTTAGGTAAATGTGTTATTAATTGTAAAATACAGTATTCTGACAACTAGTGTATTTGTCAGAGCACAGTAGAACAGCTGTTTATTGATCACTAGAACAAATTTAATACAGTAAACTGGCAGAAGCAGCAATGTGCTGAGCAATTGCACACTGCTACAGGTCACAGGTTTGAAAGGCAATTGTATGATTGTATGTAACTCAGAGGTGAAACCTTGAACTATGACACATTCCCAGGGATTAACATGAAAGATCATTTACAACTATGGCATTCAGATGGCCAAATTTTCACTCTAATTATTCAAACCTCTATGCTGGATTAAAACTTATTAAAGACTGGGGGGGAAGGTGTATTCTCAAGAATGCTGTAAGGGAAGATACAAACTAATAAACAAACAAAAAATAGTCTTACTAGGAGAAGGAATAAAGATCTTCATTTGAAACTATTTCTGCTTTGGAAGTAGCAAACCAAGAAATAGGTATGCTGACAGAACTAGTTATTTCTGTTTCAATTCCAAGACTTCAGAACGTACTTGTTTCATATTTCCAAAATATGGTCCCAGTGGCTGGAAAATGACAGCTGAGCTGCAAGAAATTGAAGTAAATGTAACAAAAATCCTCAGAGTATGAAAATGATAGAAGGAAGTCAGAGTCATCCCTGTGGCTGGGAGCAGAAGGGTCATGTATCCCTTCAAGGTTACACAAGAATAAGCCTGTCTTTTTTTAGAAAGCCTCAGGACAAATATATGCCCCAGTGTATTCCACAGTGATTTAATTATATAATTTTTTTTCTCCCAAAACTAGAAATTGTAACTTTGGATTTGGAGTTACCACTGGAGTTTATGCTTTACCAGTGAATTGGATCTAGAGTTTTTTGAATGGAAATAAACTTGTCATTTTTCTGAGGCTGCACTGATTCTGTCCTGGGTGGTCCCCTCTCCTCTGAGTATATTTCCTTGAAGCTCACTGGTTTGCTTTTTGCAGCATGGGCAGAGGGAGAAATGACTAGTGAAGACAACAGGTTGGAATTAAACAAAACTGGTCAGAGACCTGATTAGTATGCTGCATTTTATTTACAGAAATCTCTGGTTCTGGTAGGATGGGACACTCCTGGTAGACCATTCAGATTATATACCGCTGCATTAGTGTGATGTGTGTGGGCACAACAGCTGTAGGCAGGGCTCCTGGCCTCTGTATGAAGTCCCTAAAAGTAGGCACAGTGTGCAAGGACATACTGGAAGCACTGCACCTCTGCTTCTTGAACTTTCTTGCACTGAAATGCAAGTTTGAGATGTAAGGGAGCATGGCTGCTGAGTGACCAGTCCTGGCTTTGTCCCCTGCAATTTCTTTAGGTGTTTCCCTCCTCTACTGGAATTGATTTCTCGGGCTTTGTCTCCTAGAAGATAAGTTTTTACCCTGGACATGAAAATGGGTGGAAATGCAGTACAAAGCCCTTCTTCCCCCACTCACCCCACCCCCCCCCATAGATGGCATTTGCCAAAATCCTAATATATATTCTCAGAATTGGTTTTCTATAAACAGGTTTTTTGTTGGTGTGGTGGTTTTATTGGTTTTTTTTGTGGGGTGTTTGGTTGTGTTTTGTGTGTGGGTTTGGTAGGGTGGTTTTGGTTTGGTTTTTTTTTTTTTGTGTTGTTATTTTTTGTTTGTTTGTTTGTGGGGATTTTTTGGGGTGGGGTGTGGTGGGTGTGTGAGTTTAGTTTTGGCCCAAAGAAGGCTTTTCTGAAAGAAGTGGACAAACTTTCAAGCAATCTATGTTGGCTTAATAAGGTATTAAGGAAAGGCGATAAATTGAGGCTCTTGGTCCAAAGCAATTTCTTGCAGTCTTTTCTAATTTGATTTAAAATGCAGGAAGACTTTTAAATGGATGAATTGAAATGTGCAGATTTGATGGGGCAAAGTATTACAAAGCAGTGGGTTGGTTCTGCCCTCTGGCAGCCTGGTTCTGCAGAAACAGAGCAGGCGTGCAACAGGGAATGCTATCCAGCCTTGTTGGTGTACTGGGAATGGGACCAAGTGCTGGGTGTTGGTAGAAAAATCATGTACTCTTTTTAGCCAGTGTGCCACATGGCTCATATATGGTGTATGAAATGCAGTGCTTTGCAAGTAGAAAAGGGGTATATGCTTCTCTTACCCCTTCTCATGGTCAGAAAAAATCAAGGGAAGTCTCTAGGCAATGACTTTAAACTTATCACTGTCATTCAGGCAGCGTAGCACTGGGTCAAGCTGAACAGGAGCCAGCATGTTACACTGAGCTGTATGAACAAGTAGCAGTCACAGTGACAAAATAAACAAGCTTACAGTTATTATAAGGGGGGACACATCTTTCTTGGAGTATAATCTGGTTTTGTAGAGTGCTGAGAGAAGAAACAGTCCTTATGATGGCTATTCTATACCTACATGCAACTGTGTAACATCTGCATCTCACATATGGAAGCCTGATCAGCCCACAAGTCTCCCTAGTATAGTCAACTTATTCCCAGATATCTCTCATAAAACCCTTTTCTCCCCCAGCTTTCTGCTCACTGGTGCATAATGTTTATAGTTATCTTATTCGTGTGTTGTCCAGCAGGTACACCCAGACTGCAAGGAAACAGAAATCCCTGTGGTAAGTTCCCAAGTACCTGTGTGCACTGGATCATGTTACTGAAAATCTCCGGAAGTAGTGTTCCTATGACTTTCTGTACTCAGAGGTGACAAGTAAACTTGGGGTGAAGGAAACAACCTCCATGTTTCCTCTGAGGTACAGGGCTTGACTATATCATAAGGTTTGGCATTGAAAGGTTTTCCTCCACTGATAGGAGAGGGTATATTGTGAAGAATCTGTGCTGTCGATAGTTGTTTTAAGGGTAAAAAGAGTATAGTGGGAGTCAGACTGTGTGCACTGCTTGGTTTCATCCTAACAGTGAATAACTTCCCAAGGGCAGTATAGAAAGGCTCTCAGATTAATTACATGGGGTATCCTGGTGCTGCGCTAGCCAGAAACAGGATGCGGGGATGCAGAAGATGACCGTTAACCTAGCCTCTGTTTTTTCCCCTTTAGGTAACACACCAAAATTTCCCAGTGTCTAAAGTGCCCAATAACATCAGCTGTGCAAAGTGGTCAGGTGGCCCTGCTCCAGAGCTACAGCAGGCTCTCTCTGCTAGTGAGAGGCAGTGCATAGAGACGGTTGTCAACATGGGGTACTCACCTGAGAATGTCCTGAAAGCCATGAAGAAGAAGGGACAGAACATAGACCAGGTAAGAGCTTGTGCAACAGGAAATAAACCCTTGATTGGATGCTGATTCTGCTGAGAAACAACCTTGGGTTTGCAAAATGGATGGGGAGAATACTTTTATTCTAACAAGGGGTTGCAGCCTGTAGCTGCTGCAATATTAACCACTAGAGAAGCTGTCACCTGGCAGTAAAGGCTCCCAAAACCAAATAAAAGAGTGTCTGTGCATGTTTCTGATGAGAGACTGCTTGAGTCAGCCATACCTGTGGGATGCTAGGTTGGAACTGCCCTGAGCTTGGGATGGGCCCTTAACTCCACATGAAGCTGGGAGAGGTACTGGGCCTTCCCAGGAGCCACAAAACCATCTGAAGGAAGTTTAGTGTGGCTCTACACCATGCTTAGTGTTGTGTGACAAAAAAGCCCAACCAACTTCCCTTGTTCTGAGCACAAGGGGTTATGATGCTGACATCTCTTCTTGTAGAGAGATTGGCCCCTGCAGGCTTACCCCTGCAGGCTTACACCCTGCTCTCGGGAGGCACCATTGACCAACTTTCTTTTCATGCCCTGGTTGTGGTGCTTCCTGCCTTGTGCTGCCTCAAACGCTTGTTAAAACCAGGTCACAGAGCATAAAACACTGCAGGGTGAAACATGGCTCTGGGGCCTGGATCCACTTCAAACAAACATTGTGAAGTGAGGAGACTGCAGCCAAACTCCGTGCTGAACCTAGGGACCCTCACTGCCTAGTGGGACTGTGCCTAGGGAGGAGGGGCATTCCAGGGGCTTCTGCTTGTGGAGCTGATCTGCTAGCCCACTACCTATGCATTGGGAGCAGTTTAATCTGTGTGCTGGTGTGAACTGTAGTATCAAATGGAAAAAAAGTCCTTTAGGAGAGTGGTTTTAAGTCTTCTTGTATTTGCAGGCAGCGTACTTAACATTATCTATCTGATCTTTCCCTGTACCTCTCAAAGCTGAGGACAGATAAGAAATTTGGCAGCAATTTCTGGGCGTGTGAGCTGGGATTTGCAGCTCACTCACCAGTATGCTGAGTTGATCTTAAAAGGCTGACTGCTTTCAGATTGCATCAGCTCTTGTGGTTGTCTGAGAGGAAGCTAAAAGCTGACACATCTTGACTGCTGGACCTACAGTTTCATTTTGAAAACTTGTAGTATAAAAAGCATGGTTAAACTTTTGACTACAGTGGAAGATGACGTTCAGAGCTGGTGGGAGAGCACAGGAGGACAGAAGGGCTCATCTCTTTTCTCTGAACAAGCTCTTGCATAAAGAGCATCCCAACTCTACTAGGAAGGATTTAATCTCAGTCCCTGGTGAAGCCTGGGGTAGAGTCGTGCTCAGCCCCTCTGTGTGTACAGAGATGGTATTCAACCATGCGCTGCAAATGCCATTCTGAAAACTTAGTTTATTTTCTTCATTCCCCACAGGTTTTGGATTACCTGTTTGCACATGGACAGCTTTGTGAGAAGGGCTTTGATCCACTTCTTGTTGAAGCAGCTTTGGAAATGCATCAGTGTTCAGAGGAGAAGGTGAGGGTGCAATGTGCTAATCCATAGAGAGAATGTGCAGAGATGGGGAATTCCAGCAGCAGTTCCTCTGGCTGATGTAATTCTGGCTTTCATGGTAATGCTGCCTTGCTTCCAAAACTGACTGCTGAAGGACATCCTTGCAGTGATAAAGTGAATATGTGCTTAAAACATTAGAATTCTTCTGCATTGTTTTATCACTCACTTGGATGTATATTTATGGGGACAGGATTTTTTTAAAGACACTGCTTATTCTGGTTGTAATGTTCTGAACCCAGAGTTCTCTTGTGGGCGAGGTACTTGGTACAGAGACAGTTAATTTCAGAAGCAGCAAATTATAGAATCATAGAATAGTTAGGGTTGGAAAGGACCTTAAGATCATTTAGTTCCAACCCCCCTGCCATGGGCAGGGACACCTCACACTAAACCATGTCACCCAAGACTCCATCCAACCTGGCCTTGAACACTGCCAGGGATGGAGCATTCACAACTTCCTTGGGCAACCCATTCCAGTGCCTCACCACCCTCAGAGTAAAGAACTTCTTCCTTATATCTAACCTAAACTTCCCCTGTTTAAGTTTGAACCCATTCCCCCTTGTCCTATCACTACAGTCTCTAATGAAGAGTCCCTCCCCAGCATCATCCTCGTGGCCCTCCTCTGGACTTGCTCCAACAGCTCCATGTCCTTCTTATGTTGAGGACACCAGAACTGTACACAATACTCCAAGTTAGGTCTCATGAGAGCAGAGTAGAGGGGCAGGATCACCTTTATCACCAATTATCTTTTGAACCCTGCCAGCCCTCCCTCGCTGTGAGTTTTCTCTTGTACAAATGCATCTGCCAGGCTGTGCAGCAAATTGGGTTAGGGCTTGCTCTGGAAGAAGCTGGGAAATCTGGGTTTTGGGGTCTGGTTTATTGTCTGGGTGTTTTACCAGCATCAAAAATACAGAGGCAGAAGTGGGTAGCCAGGGCAGAGGACAGCAGGATCTTTTCAAAAGTTTGCCAGCCTGTTGTGCCAAGTTGTTATATGAAATCTTTAGAGGTGCAACCCAGGCCCCCCCCCCTCAACATATATATGCCTTCCTACTTTTCTTGGACTTAGTGATGAGCTTGCAAACAGAGGAACAGTGTGAAGATGGGAGAAGTGACTGAGTTCAGGAAATGCATAGCCTGTTGTTTGTGGTTTTTTGAGAGGGGTGTTCTTTTGGGGGGGGGGGGTGTTTTGGGTTTTTTGGTTTTGTTTGTTCCCTTCCCCCCCCAAGTAGAACAAAGGCCCTGTAAATGGCAGAGGGTTCATAAAAGTCTGATCAGTTGATTTGCTTCTTGTTACTTTACTCTTTTCTTTTTTTTCCCCCAAAGCTCATGGAGGATTCATGGTCAATGTTGGTAGTATGGTACACAGTGTGTCCAATAGGATTTGTGCTAATCCCCCAAGTTTGCCCTAGATCTGAAGAGCCATTTGATAGCAAGGACTACTGTACTGTTCCCAAAGTCAAAGTAACTTAAAAAAAAAATCAGATGCAGCAGTAGCTACTAGATGGGGGAGCAGGGTGACATAAATCGGAGTCCGAATTAGGCCAGGATGATAAATTTTCTACTAGGAGAGACACTCCCACAGTCTGAGCTTTGGTGCCCTAGATGAAGAGGATTTTGGAAATGCAGGACTGCAAACACAGGTGAGACTCCCTGGGCTACTGCACCCAGAGCTCTGCTGGCTTTGGTGTGAGTGGACTTTCTCCAAATGGAGCTGGAATGGGCTGTACTTGGGGAGTAGGAATCCACCCCATTGGTGCCTAGTTGCTGAAGACTGGCTCTGTGCTAAACCTCCACCAAGCACTGATCCTTTTTTCTCTTGCAAATAATGGACTGTGTGTCTTTCAGATCACAGAACTTCTTCAACAAATGAGTCAATTTAAAGAAATGGGCTTTGAACTAAAAGACATTAAGGAGGTCTTATTATTACATAACAACGACCAACACAATGCTTTGGAAGATCTAATGGCCCGTGCAGGAGCCAGCTGAAAACACATTCCTGGATTCTTGGCATGCAATGGAGCAGGACCAGCCCTGCCACCTCCACATCCAGTGTGACTTGCTCTTGGCAGGAAAGAGTCCGGCTTTTCACATACAAGGGAGAGTGACTGAGAAAACCCACCTGCGTGCATCATTCTAGCATTTCTCTTTCCACTGAAAGCCAACTTTCTTTCTTAAATTAAATTTTTTAAGTGTCCTTTACTAAGTTTCCTTTTTCCAGCTTGGCCACAGAGAGTTTAGACTGCCCAACCTCTACTGGAATTGTGCGTAGGTAGAGATGGGAGTAGTTGAACCATTGAACTGGAGTTGGACAGAAGATACTAAGTTGGTTCTGAAACTAGGATGCTTTGGTTCTTTGAAGCTGCTTTCATGGTGTCTTGTCTGCTTGTACCAAATTACTTATGGAGTTTTATTTTTTTTTTAGTTGAAAGTCCGAACTTAGTAAAACACTGGTTCAGAAACTGTTGCTATGCCTAAAGAAAGAGGCTGTTTCAGGGGGGTTTGGGTTTTTTTGGTTGGTTGTGTTAGGTTTTTATTATTATTATTTGTTTGGTTTGGTTTGGTTTGGTTTGGTTTTTTACCCATGCATCAAACACTCCTGCCAGACATGAGTGTCCAATGCTGAGTGATGTGTAAGTTCTCCTGAAAGAAGGTAAGCTGTGAACTCTACCTGGACAACCTGTAAGTTGTGTTGGTTCTTGAACCTGAAGGCAGAGAGCTGGAGCTCAGTATTCTTAATCCCCTAGGTTTGTAGGATATTTCCCTGCTAGGAAATCAGTTATCTTTTTGTTTTAAATAATAATCAGTGTGATGCAGGAGCTTTCTTTCAAGCACTTCCTTTAAAACAAATATACTGCATTAGTTCCATTTCTCACACTCCTATAGAATTGCATAATAAAATCTAGTACTAGAAATCAGGGTTTAGGTTGTTTTTAATAGTTCAAAGTATTACTTTGTACATTGTTCAAGTTCTAAATATATACAATATCAGCAGTCTTGAGGAATCTTTAAAGTAATTTGCTAAATATTTTGATTCTGCAGAAGAACAACTAATAAAACCATCAAATATAACTCCCAGTGTCATGGTTCCCATCTCTCATGCTCTTTGGCTTCAGCAGATGAAGAACTTGCTGGATCCTGCCTGCCCAGGTGCTGCCTGCTCCTGTAGGCACGCACAAACACTGTGTTGGGAGGATCAACTGAGGTCTCTGGACAGGCAGCTGCAGTGGTGGAATGTGCTGCTTTTTTCTGTGGCTTATTTTTGTTTTGTTGTGACAACCAAGCCTGGGGATCCAAACTCATGTTACAGCATGGAGCTGGGAGCATTGGACTTCAGGAGGGGAAAATGACTTGGCTCATTGCCTCGGTTAAGTTTTTTCAGTAGGAGTTTTTAGGACTCTGAAGGAGATGGCATTTGTCTCCATTATGTTGTTAACTGTATATGACCAAAACATCTAATTTGGGTTCAGTGTTAATTCCTGGAATTTTCTGTGAAGTGCTCAACTATGTTAATTACATACCTTTACTTTAAAAAAAGTAATAAAAAAGAAGCTGAGGAGAGATGTAGCTGGCAAGTGGAGATAGATGATGAGTAGGACCAGGGCAGATGGCCTTGCATCGTATCCTGTAGCATTGAGCTTCACCAGCTTATAGTGGTGGGGGCTGAAATTAAAATTTGTCTAAGGAGGACATTCAGCAGCTGGTGGGTCAGCAGCTGGTGGGTCAGCAGCTGCTGCCTCTGTGGGTGCAGGTAAAACAGTGGCCCAGCTTTCCTTCCCAGGTGAGAAACGTGACGGTTTGAAACAAGGAAATGGGGTTCCTGATTAATCAGAAAAGCTGGAAAACAAAACTCAAAGTGCTTTGCTGTCACTGCTGGGAGCATTCTGCTGCATTGCTTGCTCTGAGATGGACCCGCTGCTGGCCAAAGCTGAGCCAATTTGCAATAGTGGTAGTGCCTCTGTGATAACATACTTAAGAAGGGGAAAAAACTGCTGTGCAACAGTAACTGGAAAAGAGGAGTGAGAATATGTGAGAGAAACAACTATGCAGATACCAAGGTCAGTGAAGAAGGAGGGGAAGGAGGTGCTTGAGGTGCTCCAGGTGCCAGAGCAGAGATTCCCATGCAGCCTGTGGAGAAGACCATGGTGAGGTGGGCTGTCCCCCTGCAGCCCATGGAGGTCCACAGTGGAGCAGATACCCACCCTGCAGCCCATGGAGGACCCCATGCTAGAGCAGGTGGGATGTGCCCCAAAGGAAGCTGTGACTATGTGGGAAGCCCACACTGGAGCAGGCTCCTGGCAGGACTTGTGGCCCCATGGAGAGAGGAGCCCATGCTGCAGCAGGTTTTCTGGCAGGACTTGTGACCCTGTGGGGGACCCATGCTGGAGCAGTCTGTTCCTGAAGGGCTGCACCCCATGGAAGGGACCCACACTGGAGCAGTTCATGAAGAACTGCAGCCTGTGGGAAGGACCCGTGCTGGAGAAGTTAGTGGAGGATGCTGGTACTGTCATTCTCTCCTGTCAAGTTGCAAACAGTCTGGATGTGGGGAAGTTCTGCTGATAGCTGATGTGAGGCTGAGCTCTACCCTGCTGATAGCTGGTGAGATGACAACTGCATCACCAGTCACACTTGAGACCCTTAGGGCTTTTCCTTGGGCTCTCAGATCAGATTGATTTATGTATGTGGCACTTGGCACTGCTTTATCTTTTGTCAGAGGTTGTTCTGCCTTCTTGTGCTATCTGCTGCCAGATACTAAGGTCTTAAGTGTTTTTGTGGAAAGGCTTGTGAGGAGAATTGTAGAGGCAGAGCCAAAATTGGTGGTGTTTTGAGCCAGAGACCCCGAGCTGCTTCTTAATGGTTCTGGGCAGCAGCAGCCTGGTAAGGACTCTGGTGCTGAAGAGCTGTCAGTCACCTCCATGGCAGCTGCCTGCAGGTGGCTGGAGACCTGGTGGGATGAGAGGTGCTGCTGTGGTTGTTGCATTGTTTTGAGGGTGACTGCTTTCTGGGATCCTACAGTATGTCAGGCAGTAGGAGCTGCAGATACTCCCATGCCCTAGGGCTGCAGCTTTCTTCGGCTGACCTTGTGGCTCCTGCAGTGGCTTGGCTCTGCCAGAGCACCCCTGGGCAGTGTGGGTGGCCAACCCCAGAGCCTGTGTCAGCAGCTTTTCTGCATGGCGTGTGGCTGGGCAGCTCTCCATGCTGATGAGACTGCTGGATTCTGCTGGTGGTGCAGCAAAACCTGGTGCAACGGTCATTCTGCTGCTGCTGCAGGCTGTTCAGGTCAGCCACATGTGGCTAGTGGCTGGAGGACAGCTGAAACACCAGTTATGTCAACAGGCCACGTGTGAAGGGGATCTTGTACTGATTTCCAGCCTCAGTTAATCTTTTGCAGTCAAACATTTTTATGGGTGTTTTGATTATATTTACTTTAAAACAAATTTTACCCAAGTTCTGTAGTAAAGTGAATTTTATTTTAAATAATGTCAATTATTCAAATAAAATATCAAGTTTCTGCTATGAGCATTAATAGTCTTTGTTGGACCTGAATACAAAAGTGAGCCTGTTTTAGTTCTGTATTTATTTGATTGTATATGGCCAGACTCTCTTAATCTCTTAGACTGCTGTAACAACAAACAATTTCATATACGTTCCTTAAGTTGAAATGAAAACCATTCATATCAGGTGTCAGTACAATATCAAACAGCAGGAAGGGGGTGGCACTTTTAAAAGGCCCATTTAGCACATTTTCACATAAGAATTAAAGCAGCATGTCTGTAGTCCTTTTATTGCCAAGGATTGGTGGATTTTCACATCCAGGGCTGCTTTTTTTTTTTTTTTTTTTTTTTTGTACTTAAGTCAAGTCTCACATTCAGTAGGGAAAAATAAAATTCTGAGAACAGACTGATAATAAAATCTCACATTTAACGAGGTATAGTCTTGTGTATTGGATGGATGGCTCCAGTTAAAAAAAAAATCAGATCTTGGAAAACTGCTTTTTTATTGTTTTGTTTATTTGGTGTTTTTTGCTTCTCTTTGTTCTTGGCCATTCTTCTAGGGAGCGAATAGTTCCTGCTCTGGGAACTTGCACTGGGGCTCAGAGCTGCTAGACTTTCCTTTTTCACAGTAGACTGGACAGGAATCACAGGTGCCTCAAATTTGGTAACTGGCTTAAATCCTCTCTCTGTTCATGGAAATTTTTTGTCACTCAACTGTCTTGTTACAGCTACCTCTGAAAATATGGAGGTTAGGACATGGTGCTATTGGTTGTGCAAATGGTCCTTCCTTGTGTGTTGCTTTAGAAATGGCCAGCTTGGGTAAGAGACTGAAAATGTCTGTGAATGTACTTTGCTGAGCTGCTCTTTAAAAAAACTGAGTCCAATCAACCAATATTCATCTTCCAAATGTCGGAGCACATGGAGGGAAAGTTTTTCTCCCTTGTACTGAGTTACTGGCTGGGAATCTCATTTCCCTGTGACCTGTGCACATCCTACAGTCTAACATTTTTCTCAGCTCCAAAATAAGTTGCAAAGCTCCTCAGCAACTCCCCAATAGCCCTGTTTTCTGTGTGCTGAGAAAGTGCTGGGGAAACTACTGTAAGTGCTCACATCCATTTATGCTTTCAGAAGGTGTAAGGGCTACCCTGCTGCCACATGTTCTCCTCATCTTATGCACAGGAAAGCTCTCTTTGGCCCCAGGAGGTATAGGGAGGCTTTCTAAGAGTTGCTTGTTTTAAAGGGGAGCTTGGTTTAATGCCTGCTCTTCCCTCCATGATTCTAACAAGATGCTGGGTGTTCTACTGCTTTATAGCTTTATGGTGGCTGTCTAGCACCGTTGCTCTGTGCTGTGCACAAATGCCAAAATATCAGTGACACTAACAGTCTTGCTCCTGGAAGCCTCATTTCTCTGGGCAAGGAAGGCTTCCGAAAAGGGTGCTGGGAGACCTGGGTTCAGGTGTGACTTGCTGCTAGCCTATAGCCTGGACACAGGAACCATCTTGAGATCCATAAACTCAGACCCTGGAGGGACTGCTCCACAGAGTAATCCACTCTCAGTTGCAAGATGGAAACTAACCAGTGCTAAACCCCCCCCCAAGAGTCAGGGCACTGATGTAGGACTTTCTTCTTCTTTTACAAGTCCTCTTCTTGCACTGCTGTTCCCCAGGGCTATGCTGTGTGATATTGCTGGGAGTGTGTGCACCAAATATGTAACCCAGATAATTGTCACTGCAGTTGCTGTATTGTTGCTCAGGCAAACCTGGGCTCCTCGGGGTAGCTGTAGAAGCAGGCAGTGAAATTCACAGCTGGTCAGACAGCAGTGTTCCCTTACCCTCAGCATTTCTGGCTACTGAACCAGCTTTGAGCTACTACAGGCATTGCTGAGGGGACACTGAAATGGCTGAATGTGCTGCAACAGCCCTAATTTTGGATTGGGAGCACTCGCACAGCATATTGTCAGCGGAGCACATTTCAAGGTCACTTGTGGCTTCAGCAAGTGGACTTGTTCTGTGATTCAGAATGCGGTGCATGCAGCACCAGAGCTTTTGCAGGGCTCCAGCTGATCATTCTGTAGTTCTTGATTCAAATACCAGCTTCACATAACAGCACTGTTAGCAGCTTCTGAAAGCCCAATGCCTCTCACCAGACCCTCTTTTGATGTGAAAAATCAATTCTGTCAACCTGGACAATGAGTACTATGTAGCCGTGCCATAGTGCAGAGATCAGACATCGTTTGTAGCAGGTAAGCTGTTTGCCTCTCACTATTGGCAGCAGTATGAAACCCACATGCTTATTAACACACTAGATAAACCTTTGGTACAAAGTCCCTACTAAACCACTTGTCACCCATGACTTAAGCCACCTCTTTCAGGAGCTCTGGAGTGTTAGTCCCAAGCAAAGAACAAATGCAACAATAGCCTGCCTTCTTCTGAAAGTGACAGCACTTCTTGTCCTGCCTTGACTTCCATTTACTTACAATCTATTTACATTAGTGTACTTAACAAACAGTCCCTCTCTTTTTTCTAGCTTCTGTTTGCAAACACTTTTCTGGATAGCTTTTGAGCATTTCTGTTCAGACCTGTGTCTAGCTTCAGAGCATTTTTTCTTTCCCCCTCATTTTCTTGGCAACTCAGAAGTTCCTTTAACATATGAGAAGCTGTTATGAATACTGTGGACAGGACTGCCTGCTGCTTGGTGAGATATTTAAAGGCTGCTGAATTGTTATTCTTAAGAACATGGCTTACTGGTATTAATGAAATACAAAGCTTGTGGTGCCAAGTAATCATCTCACTCAATTCTCTCCATCCTTATCTAAAATACACACTAATTACAAACATCAAACCAAAAGCTATCCCATACTCACCCACACTGCAGCAACCAAGTGTGGCGAAGCACTAGCTGGCTGCTTCTGTAGCTGTTCTTGTGCATGTGCAAGCAAAGAAGGTTTAAACTGGTGGAGGTGTTTGCAGGGAGGTGTCAGTGCCAGGAGAGGCTAAATAGAGCTGAAGCTGGGCTTGCATTATTTGGATACACTTCGACTTCAGTAGCAAGATTTCATCCAGCTTGGTCACGAAATTCTGAAAATCCTGGTGAGGAAGGCAAAAGGCAAGTTTTGTGAACAATAGTAGCAGCAGGTTGGAGAAAATCAGTGTATTTTATGCACTGCAGCAATACATAAAAGCATGTTTTCCATTCTGCAGTGTAGTAGATTAAATCAGTGTTTCCTTATTCGAGTCCTGACCCTCACAGACAAAACCTCTAAATACTGAGGTTAACTTACTCTGGTAGTTTTATCTGTTGGTAAATTTTACAGCTAATACAATGGTTTAAAAATAAAAATGTATAAAGCACCTGTTACCACCCTTCTACACAAGTCAGCTTTTCAAAGGTTTGGTAGAGGGACTGGTCATCTGACATGCAGTTTTACAATGTATTGAACTCTGTTCCTAACATCTCTCGTGTTGGATCTAGCAATCATGAAAATAAATGGTGAGTTGGGCCACTCATTGATCAGACATAATAGCCCATTCTTGAGAGACAGAAGGAATTATTTCACATCAGGTCACAGGGCCAGTCCAACTCCTGCATGGCTACAGGTCTGCTAGATCTGACATGAGAAATATCAGCAGTGTGTATAGCCTCGGTTGAGGGGGACTACCTTCCACAGCAACCTGCCACATAGATATGAAACTGTGATTAAAACTGAAATGGAGGCAGTTATTTTTAAGTAGGGCTTGTATTAATAAGGCAACACTCATGATGTCAAAAGGAGGTAAAGTGTGCAAAATAAATGACCTGTCTTGAGACCATGGCAATGGGAGTGCAGGAGCAGAAAGTCCTTAGAAACAGAATGCTGTGAATACCTATTTTATGGTCAACTATTGTTCAAATAAAAACCATAACAGGATATAAGGTTAGGTAAGAAATTAGTGAAGCTTAAGGGGTGAAGGTATAACCTTTAGTTACCTTAGATAATTATAATATTTAACCACACCTCTAGGAGGAGATTTTGTATGTAAATATATGACCACCTTGGTATAACGAGCTGGATAAAATCGAAACATGCATGTTTGAAATTTTGCATGGGTAACCAATCACATTTTATATGGTTCTTTCCTTGTTACCGTTTTATATAAAATACTTTACCTGTTTCCTAGAAGGTGTGCTGATTGTGTTAGATACCTGGCACCCTCTTCTGCACAGAATTGTAATAAAGGCAAATAACTCAATGTGTTGATTGGCTTTTGCACACTGGGTAAAAGAACCCTGCTTTAGGGACAACACTGAGGCTTGCTCCGCTCTCCAGCTGAGAGCAGAGTTTGGTGCCTTTGTTCACAGGTCAGTGTCTAAGCAGCTGGGAGGTGCCAGCATCCTCAGGGCTAGGGACTTCAACTGCTACTGTATGAAAATCAATCATTCAAAATCTTACTTGGCAGGACTCCAGCTATCTTGTGCACTGTATCTATGTCTTGCAGGGACCTCAGGACTGTAATGAAAACCAGCCCAGCTGCTGTGGCATATTATTCTTAATCACTTTAAATACTGCTTGGTTCAGTATGTGGCTGGTCTTGGCAGGAGTCTCTCCTGTGGCCAAAGTTTCAAGGTTTCAGTTGCAACCATCTGAAAGTGTGTCCTGGGTTCAGCTGTAACAGTTATTTTTCTCCTTCCTAGTAGCTGGTGCAGTGCTGTGTTTTGGCTTTAGTCTGAGAACAATGCTGATAACACACCAGTGTTTTAGTTCTTGCTCAGTAGCACTTACCCTGATCAAGGACTTTTCAGTCTCTCATGCTCTGCCAGTGAGGAGGAGCAGAAGAAGCTGGGAGGCAACAGAGACAGGACATCTGACCCGAACTAGCCAAAGGGGTATTCCATACCACAGCACGTCATGTCCGGTATATAAACTGGGGGGAGTTACCCAGAAGGGACCAATTGCTGCTCGGTTCAGGCTGGGTATCAGTCAGTGGGTGGTGAGCAATTGTATTGTTACATCACTTGGGTTTATTGTGGGGTTTTTTTTTTCCTTTCCCCTTTTAGTTTTATATTCTCTCCCCTTGTTATTTCCCTTATCATTATTATTATTAGTGGTGGTAGTAGTAGTAGTTTTGTATGGTACCTTAGTTATTGGACTGTTCTTATCTCAACCCATGGGGTTTACATTCTTTTGATTCTCCCCATCCTGCCGGGGGAGGGGGGAAGGGGGGGGTGTGAGCAAACGGCTGCGTGGTCCTGAGTTACCAGCTGGGCTTAAATCATGACATTAGCTCAGAATTTATGAAAAGTTAGGCTAAGTTACCTTGCATTTCCTGTAAATTAGCAATGTGTACAGAGGCAGTTTAACATGAGTCAGGTGATGCATGGTTACTATCTCTGAAAAAAAATTTAGTCCTCTTCTGTCAATATGTCTTGCAATTCTTTGTTTACAATTTAAAATTAATATGAATGTTGATCAGGGCTTTGGGTGCCCATTTGTTTTGAGGAATAAAGTATACGTTACAGCTGAAGTGAAGACATGTTGATCAAAACTCCCATGACTGTTAATGCATCGAAGATGCAAGATTGGTTGCAGACTGGGTGGAGGTGGATGGTAACTCTGAATGAGCCTGGAAGGTAGTATTTGGGATTTTTGTTTAGTGTTAGGTTTTGGTTTACTTATTTTTTTACCATGCTAGTCCCCAGGATTGATTGGGGGAGCTGGCAGTTGGCCTTAATTCTGTGATTGTCTTTAAAATTAATGTTTGGAAAAGTGATGCATTTTTCTTCAAGAGTTTAATAGCAGATTTTGAATCGTTCCTTTTTGATTTTTAAATTTTTTCATCAAGGAAGTTGAGTTAATTTGCTTTGCCAGAAAAGAGTATGTGCATGTTCTTGATCCAACGCCCAAATGCACTCCTTTAGCTACCAAAGGAAAAAAATCCAAACCAGCCAACCAACCAAAAAACCACAAGAGATGGGAGAGGGGGTGGGGTGGGAGAACAACATATCAATCACACACTGGCATGGCAAGGAACTGAATTGCCTCAAACCTAACCTACAAATTTACTATATTTCCCTCATGCACCTTTGACTCTTACTATGTAATGTCCCATGCAAGGGGAGTTTGTTTCTGCCACAGCCATGAAGAATGGACAGCTTCAGCTAGTTCAGCTATCAATCAGCAGCAGGTTAGCTGCACTCCAAGAGAAAGCAAAGCTGCAGCACAGAGCGCAGGTAGCCTTGCCTCACAGTTCTGTGGGCTATACAAATCCCAAGAAGCCGAGTAAATATACATGTTTAGCGCACACAGAGCTCCACACTAGTGTAGACCTGCTGCTGCCTGCACCATAGCTAACTAGTTTGAAGCCAGATTGGGTGTACACCAGACTATTCTGTGGCTTGCAGGGCAGGTGTACCCCAGATCCATATACTGTAACATCATAAAAACAGAGTTTTTTGAGCTCCATCTCTTATAAATTTCTTTCTTCTAAAAGAAGTTATTCCTCTTCTGAAAAAATGCACAAAACACTTTGGATAACAGTGTAGTCTGACAAATTAAGGTCCGTTACCTGATGTGCAATAAGCCGATCACATATACACAGAGCTGAGATAGATATTGTTTTAATTTAAAATTGTGCAAAGTCAGGCGGGTGCTAGGTGGTAAAGCACAAAGCTAGCACACCCTCAGTCTGCCAGCTATCCACTTTTATACATTTCAAACAGTGAAAATCAGTGTTTTTCATATATGTAACAGTCTGTATCTACAATCATTAGCTCTTACATTCTCTCATCTCCATTTAAAGACAGGGTACATATTTATTTACCTATGTACACATTATGGGGAAGGGGCTTAGGCTGCTAGCAGACCTTTTAGTCTATGGGAGGGTTTTTTACTATGTTAATGACTAAAGGCCAACACAAAGTTCAAAACAAATTTCCTCTTTGGCTTTATCAGCGGTTTTGTTTCTTTCTCCAGGATGATTTCTGTTTCAAGGACAGAAATTCCTGATTAGAAGTTCCTTACTAAATCATGTCTTGTTAATTAAATGGCAGACTGACCTAGTGCTGACCTGTCGTGCATGTTTTATGTTATGCACAATCTTTCAATTTTTAACTAACTGCTACAACAGCAGTGCAAATTTTATTATGCCACTTTGGCAATATTTTCATACCTTAGTCAGAGGTAGCATGAGCTAATAAGTGCATATTCCTCCCCATACTGACTGCAGTATAGATGTCCCATCTATGCGTGGGTACACCAGGCTGTTAGAAGGCAGCTGATCTCAAGCCATTTCCTCTTCACACCAGTGCAGTTTTCCAAACCCAACTAGAGGGGAGAGCATGGACCAGCACCAAATTAGCTGTGAGGGGAGCTGGGTTCAAGCCCTGACTCAGAAGGTAGCACAGATGCAGCCTGTCTCTTAGTCATCCCTTGTTATGTAGAAGAATATTAAGTGATGTTAAGAGTGTGACTGGAGGTCTCCATCAGCTCTGGCCCAGGAACCCTACTGCTCAGCTGCTGGAACCCAGTCCAGTGCCCTGGGGACCTGGGGTCTTTGCCCAGGCTGAGGGATGCAGCTGCTGCTTTCCTGTTTGCAGGTTCAACCAGGAGCGAAGCTGAGCATGAATTCCAGAGACACACATACAGGGACATGGACACACACAGTACACTGACACAACCCATCACAGATTTCCTCAGACAAGGTGCTGCCCTCAACAGCACTTAGATACAGGACTCTCATAAAATATAAACATAGGCATCCACGTCACCTTCGTCATATTTAGCTGGTAGAGATAGAAGGTCACTAGTGAAGGCACACACAGAGTACTCTCTAGGTCCACAAGCGCACACATGTGGCATATGTAAGGCACGGACTCAGAGCATCTTCATGCAGCGAATCACTTTATTGCCTATTACTCTAGCTTTTATACCATTCTAGCAAAGCTATCTTTAGCCTATTGCTCTAACTCTTATGCCAAACTATTTTATCACATCATGTTTAGTTCCTGGTTTACAGTTTTGTTTTTTTCAACATTCTTCGTTGTTTCACAAACAGTCCCAGAATAACCAGTTCCTTATCTTTCTGTTCTCCACCTCCTGTCCAGCTGGGTTGCTCTGCTTAATCACACAGTGTGCTTTGCTTCTTCTTTAACTCTTTCTTCTCCAGCCAAGCAGCTACATCTCTTTGGCAATAATGAAATAGTTTCCATCCTCTCCCCCACACACACATTCACAGATCCTGGTCCCTCTGTCTGCCTGACACCCCTGTCTGGAACTTGGGTTCCCTTACTTGCTTCACAGGTCCCCTTCTTGGCAGCTAGTACAGTTTGGTGCTCACTAGGAAACATGCATGCACTCACGCACTTGTCCCACAGGCACTCCACTGGGCATACCAACATAGACCCAGCCCCCACCAGCAGCCAGCACCAGAAACATGGGCTGTGACCCATGGTCCCACTCCAGCTGCTGGCACTAAGCCTTTCACTCACCTTGTAGGCTTAAATTATAGGTTTAAACTAACAATAGTGTGTGTGACTTTAAACTAACAGTAAAATACAGCAAACTGTACTAACTTGCTAACACGTGGGGAGAAAGGAATGTCTGGCTGACAGGGGAAGGAACATCATGGGACTGATAACAACTAAGGAGACAGTAAATGAGACCAAGGATGCTAACCATCAAGGTAACAGAGACTGGAACAGAACAAAAGCAAGGACATACCACTGCTAATGCAGCACTAGGACCTTGCGATCATGCGCAAGTACTGAGGTCACTCAGTAAACACAGTGAGGAAGACTATCAGCGACCACCAGAGACCCCCACTCAGCAAGAAAGCACATGTGTAATTAGAATGCAAATATTATAATTAGTTCCTGGAAATATGAATATGTAAATAATTTCCACTGGAAAAGCTGTACATATGCATGAGTATGCTAAATATATAGCTGCTGCCAGCAAGTAACAGATGTGCTCACCTTTGCAAAACGATTCACGTGTGTGCCCAGCGCTGCAATGAAGAATGCTGCTTTCTAAAACTCCAAATTGAGTCTTAGAGAGTTGTCCTGGGTTCAGCTATAGCAGTCATTTTTCTCCTTCTTAGTAGCTGGTGCAGTGCTGTGTTTTTAACTTTCAGCCTGGGAACAACACTGATAACACCAATGTTTTTAGTTGTTGCTAAGTAATGTTTGCTCTGACCAAGGACTTTCTCAGTCTCATGCTTTGCCAGGGAGGAGGGGAAGCCGGGAGGAAGCAGAGACAGGACACCTGACCCAAACTGGCCAAAGGGGTATTCCATACCACAGCACATCATGCCCAGTATATAAACTGGGGGGAGTTACCCGGAAGGCCCAGATCACTGCTCAGGTCGGGCTGGGTATCGGTCGGCGGGCGGTGAGCAATTGTATCCTCTCCCCTTGTTATTTCCCTTATCATTATTATTATTAGTGGTAGTAGTAGCAGTTTTGAATTATACCTTAGGCTTAGTTACTGGACTGCTCTTATCTCAACCCATGGGAGTTACATTCTTCTGATTCTCCTCCCCATCCCTCCGAGAGCGGGGGGAGGAAGAAGGGGGGGGAGTGAGCGAGCGGCTGCTTGGTTCTGAGTTACCGGCTCAGCTCAAACCACAACAAGAGTTTCTCTGACCATTGATCTTCCTGGGAGTGGTGCCTGTAGTTTCTTGATAGGCCATCAATTAGTGTGACTGACCAGGTTTGTTTCTTGTCATTGTCTCCATATTTGCTTTGTCAGCTCTGTGTCTCTGTATATTTTGTGTTGTGGTTTAAGCCCAGCCGGCAACTAAGTACCACACAGCAGTTTGCTCACTCCCCAGTGGTATGGGGAGGAGAACAGGAAAAAATGTAAAAAAAACATAGGTTGAGATAAGAACAGTTTAATAATTGAAATAAAAGTATAATACAATAACAATAATGAAAGGAAATAAAGAGAGAGAGGAAGGAATAAACCCTGCCCCTCCCGGGAAAAAAAAACAAAGCACAAGTGATGCGCAATACAATTGCTCAGCACCTGCTGACCAACACACAGCTCAACCCGAACAGTACTGAGCATGATGTTTTGTGGTATGGAATATGCCTTTGGCTAGTTCAGATCAGGTATTCCTGTCTCTGCTCCCTCACGGCTTCTCATGCCCCTCCTCACTGGCAGAACATGGGACACTGAAAAGTCCTTGGTCAGGGTAAGTGCTACTTAGCAACAACTAAAACATCAGTGTGTTATCAGCATTATTCTCAGACTAAAGCAAAAACACAGCACTGCACCAGCTACTAGGAAGAAAATTAACTCTACCCAGCTGAAACCAGGACAGTTTCCCAATTGACAATGTCAGATAACCTTGCTGGAATAAACATTCTCATATTCCCACATACCCTAATCAATTAGTGTGAGTGACCAGGACTGGTTCTCATCACTATCTCCCTTATAATTTGACAGTCAGGTTTGTGTCCCTGTATTTTCTTGTTTATGTCTTCCTTCTTTTCTTATTATTCATTGTGGCAATGAAAAAAGTCCTTGAGCAGCTACCCTTAAAGGAGCAGCCACTCTCCTTTCACACACCCTTACAAAGAAAACATGGAACTAATGCAGGGAATGAGAAAAAATACATTCCATTTAAAAATAATTGGGCTAATTTTACATTGGCATGACTTCATAAATTTGGTTTGTCATATGTTGAAGAATTAAAAGTCTCTAAATGCAAAAAAAAAAAAAGGGCATTTTATTGACGTATGCTTAGCAGAATAGCTGGAGAATTCTCCAGAATTGCACTACCTTTGGAGCAGGAAAGAGTATAAAAAATGGGTGATTAAGTTAGTCTGAAGGGCACAAAAATCTCTTTAAGTCTTTAAGGATAAAATGTTGTATTTGGTCTGGCTGGGATGGAGTTAACTTTCCCCATAGCAAACCTAATAGTGCTGTGCTTTGTAGCTAGAATGGTGTTGATAACACACCAATGTTTCGGATACTTCTGAGAAGTGCTGGCACAGCATCAAGGCTGTGTCTCCAAACTCCCCACCCCCAAAGGCCAGTAGGCTGTGGGTGGGCAAGATGTTGGGAGGAGACATAGCCAGGACAGCTGACCCAAACTGACCAAAGGGATATTCCGTACCATATGACATCTGCTCAGCAATAATACTCGAATCAAGGACTTTCTCAGTCTCATGCTCTGCCAGGGAGGAGGGGCATGGGAAGCCAGGAGGGAGCAGAGACAGGACACCTGACCCAAACTAGCCAAAGGGGTATTCCATACCACAGCACATCATGCCCAGTATATAAACTGTGGGGAGTTACCCGGAAGGCCCAGATCACTGCTTCAGTCGGGCTGGGTATCAGTCGGTGGGTGGTGAGCAATTGTATTGTGCATCACTTGTGTTTGTTGTTTCTTTTCCTTTCGCCTTTTAGTTTTATGTTCTCTCCCTTTGTTATTTCCCTTATCATTATTATTATTAGTGGTAGTAGTTTTGTATTATACCTTAGTTACTGGACTGTTCTTATCTCAACCCATGGGATTTACATTCTTTCAGTTCTCCTCCCCATCCCTCCAGGAGCAGGGGAGAGGGAAGAAGCGGGGGAGTGAGCGAGCGGCTGCGTGGCTCCGAGTTACCGGCTGGGCTTAAACCACAACAGTCCTTTGTGGTGCCCAATGTGGGGCTTGAAGGGTTGAGATAACAACAGATCTGACCAGAGTGTGTCTAAACATATTTGTGATAAGCATTCGTTGTATTGGATTAATAGTCACTTGTCACAATGCTGATTTATTTGCTTTCAGAGTTGTTGCGCTTGATCTCAGAGTTTCAGCATGTCATACCTTACTTGCAGGCAGTATTTGCTTTTTTAGTGTTTATTGGATTTGGGGCCTGAGTTAAGGTTCTTGTTTCGCTGTACTTTATGGTAATGACTTGTAATACAATAGAACCATTGATCATGAAACTGGTTTGGCTTGCATTCCCAGCGTGGTCATCACCTCTATGATTTGGGAGGCATATAATGGGAATTTTTTAGCAATTACACATCTTTTTTTTCCCCTCAGAGGGACATTCCCTCACACCCCCGGCTCCCCCACCAGGCTGTTTACAGCAGCATTTGAGAATTCTAAAGGTTTTTGATATCCTTTGGATACCCTTGAAATCTGCCTGCTGCTTTTGCTGGGAATCAGCATGTTGCCACAAATACTGCATGTGTTTTATCCATGGCCATCCCACCTTGAGAACGCCCTATTTCGTCTGATCGCAAAAGTTAAGCAGGGTCGGGCTCGGGTCTTGTCTAAGGTTAAATGACAATCTAAGAGGACCATCAAGAGATCTTCCCCGAGGCTTGACAGTCATGACTGGAAGGGTGTGTGGGATCTTATGGGCAAGAACCTAGGCCAGCAGACCCCCTCCAGTGCTTTGGAACTTCACCCTTGAACAAGTGTGAAATCCAGAAAAAACAGTAAAACACTTAGACAAGGTGTGCTGTCATCCTGGCAATACCAGAGAGGGACAAATCATGGCAACGTGCTGGGGCTTGGCCTACACCTACAGAGCTCCTGTAAGGAGCAGGAAAAAGATGTCTCTGGATCTGATGCAGCTACTCAAATGCCAAGCACAGCAGCTACTCAAACCCCAACAACAGACACTGCAGCCACTCCAACCCGAGTGAAAGAAACTGCAGCCACTCCAACCCCAGTGACAGACACTGCAGCTACTCCAACCCCAATGACACACACTGCAGCCACTCCAGCTCCAGTGAGAGACAGTGCAGGCACTCCAGCTCGAGTGACAGAAACTGCAGTTGAACAAAGGACCAATCCATGCCAATATCGGTTGCCCCTATAAGCAAGAGGAAAAGCAAATGAGAGCTAGGAAGAGCAACTCATATAGTGAAGGAAGATGAAGACCGAAGGCATGTACTAGAGGGGGCAACATCTGAACTAGAGGAATTAGTACAGGAATCAGAAGAAGACCTCTCAGAATCAGAAGGTAACCTCTCAATCCCTGACCTTAACTGAGCTGCGGAATATGCAAAAAGATTTCAGCCATCTTCCAGGGGAGCACATCGTCACCTGATTGCTCCGATGCTGGGAAAATGGGGCTGACAGTAACAAAGTAGAAGGTAAGGAAGCCAAGCAGCTGGGATCACTTGCAAGGGAAGGGGGAATTGACAAGGCAACTGCAAAAGAAACGAGCCCTCAGCCTTTGGAGGCGGCTCTTGGCAGCTGTGAAGGAAAGGTTTCCCTACAAGGATGATGTTTTGTGTCTCCCAGGCAAGCGGACCACAATAAAGGCCTCCAGTACATGAGAGAATTAGCCGTTCTAGAGATGATCTATCATAAGTCAGATGCCGGGAATGCACCTGTAGATCCAGATTAAGTTGCATGTACATCCTTGGCATAGACTATCTCAGGACAAGGTATTCCAAGGACCCAAAAGGGTATCGATGGGCTTTTGGTATAGCTGCCTTGGAGACGGAGGAAATTAAGCAGCTGTCCACCTTGCCTGGTCTCTCAGAGGATCCTTCTGTTGTGGGGATGCTGAAGGTTGAAGAACAACAAGTGCCAATCGTGACCACAACAGTGCACCGGCAGCAATATTGCACCAACTGAGACTCCCTGATTCCCATCCATAAGCTGATCCATAGACTGGAGAGCCAAGGAGTGATCAGCAGGATCCGCTCACCCTTTAATAGCCCCATATGACCAGTGCAAACGTCTACTACTAACAGTAGAATATTATGGCCTGAATGAAGTCACACCACCATTGAGTGCTGCCGTACCGGACATGCTAGAACTTCAATATGAACTGGAGTCAAAAGCAGCCAAGTGGTATGCCACAACTGACATTGCCAATGCATTTTTCTCAATCCCTTTGGCAGCAGAGTGCAGGCCACAGTTTGCTTTTACTTGGAGGAGCCTCCAGTACACTTGGAATCAACTGCCCCAGGGGTGGAAACACACCATCTGCCATGGACTGATCCAGACTGCACTGGAACAGGGGCAAGCTCCAGAACACCTGCAATACATTGATGACATCATCGTGTAGGGTGATACAGTGGAAGAAGTTTTTGAGAAAGGGAGGAAGATAATCCAAATCCTTCTGAAGGCCAGTTTTGCCATAAAACGGAGTAAGGTCAAGGGACCTGCACAGGAGATTCAATTTTTGGGAATAAAATGGCAAGATGGACGTCACCAGATGCACATGGATGTGATCAACAAGATAACAGCAATGTCTCCACCAACTAACAGGAAAGAAACACAAGCTTTCTTAGGTGTTGTGGGGTTCTGGAGAATGCACATCCCAAATTACAGTCTGATTGTAAGCCCTCTCTATCACGTGACCCGGAAGAAGAATGATTTCAAATGGGGCCCTGAGCAACAACAAGCCTTTGAAGAAATTAAATGAGAAATAGTTCATGCAGTAGCCCTTGGGCCAGTCCGGACCAGGCAAGACGTGAAAAATGTGCTTTACACCACAGCCAGGGAGAATGGTCCTACCTGGAGCCTCTGGCAGAAAGCTCCAGGGGAGACTTGAAGTCAACCCCTCGGCTTTTGGAGTCGGGGATACAGAGGATCGGAGGCCAGCTACACTCCCACTGAAAAAGAGATACTGGCAGCCTATGAAGGGGTTTGAGATGATTCAGAACTGACTGGCACTGAAGCACAGCTCCTCCTGGCACCCTGGTTGCCTGTGCTGGGCTGGACGTTCAAAGGCAGGGTCTCCTCTACATATCATGCAACCAATGCTACATGGAGTAAGTAGGCCACATTAATTACACAACGAGCTCGAATATGAAACCCCAGTCGTCCAGGAATTCTAGAAGTCATCATGGACTGGCCAGAGGGCAAAGATTTTGGGATGTCACCAGAAGAGGAGGTGACGCTTGCTGAAGAGGCCCCACCATATAATGAACTGTCAGAGAGTGAAAAGCAATATGCCTTGTTTACTGATGGGTCCTGCCATATTGTGGGAAAGCATCGGAGATGGAAGGCAGCTGTGTGGAGTCCCCTGGGACAAGTTGCAGAAACTGCTGAAGGAGAGGGTGAATTGAGTCAGTTTGCAGAGGTGAAAGCCATCCAGCTGGCCTTGGACATTGCTGAACAAGGAAAATGGCCAGTACTTTATAGTGACTCATGGATGGTGGCAAATGCCCTGTGGGGGTGGTTGCAGCAATGGAAGCAGAGCAACTGGCAATGCAGAGGGAAACCCATCTGGGCTGCTGCATTGTGGCAAGATATCGCTGCTCGGGTGCAGAACCTGGTGGTGAAGGTATGTCATGTATATGCTCATGTACCCAAGAGTTGGGCCACTGAGGAACACCAGAACAACCAGCAAGTGGATAAAGCTGCTAAGATTGAAGTGGCTCAGATGGACTTAGATTGGCAACATAAGGGTGAATTGTTTTTAGCCCGGTGGGCCCATGGCACGTCAGGCCATCCAGGCAGATATCACAGAATCACAGAATCACAGAATAGTTAGGGTTGGAAAGGACCTCAAGATCAACCAGTTCCACCCCCCTGCCATGGGCAGGGACACCACACACTAACCCGTGTCGCCCAAATTGGTGCTGTATTTCTTCTTAATCTCTATTCTCTCTATGCAGTAATGATTTGATTCTTTGCTCATTTTCCTCTGTACTTTACTTATATGTATCTCTGATTTGCTTTATTCTACGTATTTACTAAATATAGAGAGATATATACCTGATTTGCGTTAGTGTGCTTATTTGCTTTAGTGTGCTTGTTTAATAAACTGCATCTTGTGGTCATTTTGTGGTGTACTCTGCCTGTTAGCAGAACAGGCCTAAACGTACCACCTCAGTTGTAAAGATTGTATAGATGATGCTTTTTCCCATGCTTAACTGTTTTCCCTACTTTTTCACCACCATGGATGAAGACACAACAATCTTTGAGCCACGGAGTACTGTGGGAGACCATATTTTAAGCTGACTGACTCAAAGCTTGTTTGCAATCCTGGTGAGCTCACTGCAAGATGTACAATTGAGCCAAGCTCAGCTGCTGTGAACAGATAAAGAACAAGCAGCCACCCGAAATCAGTCTTGACCAAGGTCAAGGCAGGCACATCGCTGTGGAGGATGTGCCTGGGCATGGGTGACCCCCAACCTCCCAAGGCATGTGCAGCCCACGGCAAATGATCACGATGCAACATATAGATGGGCTCGTGATCGAGGGGTGGACTTAACAATGGACACTATTGCCCACGTTATTCACGAATGTGAAACGTGCTGCAAGTAAGCAAGCTGAGCGGTTAAAGCCTCTCTGGTATGGAGGACGATGGCTGAAGTAGAAGTATGGGGAGGCCTGGCAGATTGACTATATCACACTCCCACCAACCCGCCAAGGCAAGCGCTATGTGCTTACCATGGTGGAAGCAACCACCGGATGGCTGGAAACATATGCTGTGCCCCACGCCACTGCCCCGAACACTATCCTGGGCCTTGAGAAACAAGTCTTGTGGCAACACGGCACCCCAGAGAGAATTGAGTCAGACAGTGGGACTCATTTCCAGAATAACCTTATAGACACTTGGGCCAAAGAGCATGGCATTGAGTGGGTATATCACATCCCCTACCATGCACCAGCCTCTGGGAAAATCGAACGGTACAATGGGCTGTTAAAAACTACCCTGAGAGCAATGGGTGGTGGGACTTTCAAACACTGGGATACACATTTACCAAAAGCCACCTGGTTGGTCAACAGTAGGGGATCTGCCAACAGGGCTGGCCCAGCCCAATCAGAACTTTTACGTACTGTAGAGGGGGATAAAGTTCCTGTGGTGCACATAAAGAATTTGTTGGGGAAGACAGTCTGGGTTATTCCTGCTTCGGGTAAAGGCAAACCCACTCGTGGGGTTGCTTTTGCTCAGGGACCTGGATATACTTGGTGGGTAATGCAGGAAGATGGGGGAGTCTGGTGTGTACCTCAAGGGGATTTGATTTTGGGGGAAAACAGCCAATGAACTCAATTGTATGCTGTTGCATGCTATATAACACTTCTATAGCCCATCACGTAGATGCCCATCTCTGCCACTCTGGGCTTTGAAAAGAAGATATGTGCTGTCATGATTGTCGGCAGAGAATAAAGTCATGGGAAAAGCCGGCATCAGCAGTGGGAGTCTCCCAGTACTGTCCTCAGGTCAACATTGACTGACCCTGACTTCCCTCCAACCATCACCCCAACAAAGAATGAACTTTGATGAAACCAGATGAGTTCAGCAGTGATCAGACAAGTTCAGCAGTGTCGTCAGCAGGCAACAATCCAATGCTACACGCCGTCTTTCCTGCCCTGAAAGACTGTTACGACAGATGGAGCCTGACATCATGGACTGAATGAACTCAGCAAACTTTACAGGGATGGTCCATGGACTAAGGAATGATATCTGTCTCTTTGTATGTGTGTGTGTGTATATATATCTATCTCAAGAGACAAAAATTTGTAGTATATTGAAAAATGTGGGATTTGAGTATGGTGGGAGGAGTTGAGATATGACTCCAGTATCCCTTCATTGCCTGGGAGAAAGGTATGAGGAGCTGAACTGGGACTCTACCGTCCATTGTCTGAGAGATGGGTGGGAAGAGCTGAGATAAGACTCTGCATTATCTTGAGGATTGGTGTGAGGAATTGCTGTCCATTATCCCGAGAATTGCTGCAGACAGTTGAAGAACTGGCTGCAAGACCAGTGTAACTGGTCTACCAGGAACATGTCATACATGACTTAAGAACAGAGGTACTCCCCCCCAAGTCATTATAAAAGTGGGAAAAAGACATTGCCATGAGCACACCTTCAAGGGGACAACTCCAGAAGGACACTTCCACAAGGACACCCTCCACGAGGACACCTACCCACCTCCAACAACTACTACAGACTCTTGGGGACACTCTGCTCCAATACCTACTATGGACCCTGGAGGACTCCTGCCACCTCCGATGACGACTATGGATCCCCAGGATGCCTCTGGATCCACGGTGGTGACTATCTCTCTCTCTGCACCCCTAATTCTTGCTTCATTTCCATCCTTTTTCTGATCTGTCCTATCGCTATCCCCTTTTTTACAATAATTTCCTTTTTTATAATAATTGTCTTTTTGTAATAAACCAACTGATCGATTACTTGACCTCATTTGCGTCTTAATTTCACTCTTGGGATCACGAAGGAAAGGGATCCGACACTGGGGTTTTCTCCAGTCGGATCCTGACAACACCTGACCCAAACTAGCCAAAGGGGTATTCCATACCACAGCACATCATGCCCAGTATATAAACTGGGGGGAGTCACCTGGAAGGCCCAGATCGCTGCTTGGGTCAGGCTGGGTATCGGTCGGCAGGTGGGGAGCAATTGCATTGTGCATCACTTGTGTTTATTGTTTTCTTTCCTTTTTCCCCTTTTAGTTTTATATTCTCTCCCCTTGTTATTTCCCTTATCATTATTATTATTGGTGTTAGTAGTAGTAGTTTTGTATTGTGCCTTTGTTATTGGACTGTTCTTATCTCAACCCATGGGTTTTACATTCTTTCGATTCTCCTCCCCATCCCTCCTGGAGCCAGAGGGGGAGGGAAGAAGGGGGGGAGTGAGCGAGTGGCTGCGTGGTTCTGAGTTACCGGCTGGGCTTAAACCACGACACTTTATTGCTGACATAGTAAGATTGAGTGCACCCTCAGCAAGTTGGAAGAAGACATCAAGTTGAGTGGTGTAGTTGATTCGCTGGATGAAAGGATGCCATCTAGAGAGACCTTGACAGGTGTTGTGGTTTACCCCCAGCCAGCAACAAAGCACCACACAGCCAGCCGCTCCATCATTCTCCCCATGATGGGATAGGGAAGAGAATCCGAAGGGTAAAAGTGAGAAAACGCATGGGTTGAGATAAAGACAGTTGAATAGGGAAAGCAAAAGCCCCACATGTAAGTAAAGCAAAACAAGGAATTAATTCACCACTTCCCATTGGCAGGTAGGTGTTTAGCCATATCCAGGAATGCAGGGCTCTGTCATGCCTAACAGTTACTTGGGAAGACAAATGCCATAACTCTGAACATCCTTCTTCTTCCCCCAGCTTTTATTGCTGAGCATGATGTCATATGGCATGGAATATCCCTTTGGTCAGTTGGGGTTAGCTGTCCCATCTGCATTCCCTCCCAAGTTCTTGTGCACCCCCATCCTGCTCATTGCAGAGTGGTGTGAGAATCAGAAAAGGCCTTGACTCTGTGCAAACACTGCTCTAGCAATAACAAAACACCTTTGTATTTTTTCAGCACAAATCCAAAATATAGTCCTATACTGGACCAGCACACAGGCTTGATGAGTGGGCCTGTGTGAATGTCATGAAGTTCAACAAGGCCAAGTGCAAAGGCCTGCACCTGGGTTGAGGTGATCACCAATATCAGTAGTGACTGGGGAATGGATGGATTGAGAGCAGCCCTGTTGAAAAGTCCTTAGGGATATTGATGGATAAAAAATTGGACATGAACTGGTCTAGAGGAAGGCCACAAAAATGGTCAGAGGGTTGGAACACCTCTCCTATGAGGAAAAGATGAGACAGTTGGGTTTGTTCAGCCTAGAGAAGAGAAGGCTCTGGGGAGACCTTATTGCAGCCTTTCAATACTGCAAGGGGCTTATAAGAAAGATGGAGAAAGACTTTTTACCAGGGCCTGTAGTGATAGGACAAGGGGGAATGGTTTTAAACTGATAGAGGGTGGATTTAGATTAGATGTTAGGAAGAAACACTTTACTGTGGGTGTGGTGAGACACTGGAACAGGTTGCCCAGAGAAGTTGTGGATGCCCCATCTCTGGAAGTTTTCAAGGTCAGGTTGGATGGGGCTTTGAGCAACCTGGTCTAGTGGAAGGTATCCCTGGCAATGGCAGGGGGGTTGGAACTAGATGATTTTTAAGGTGCCTTCCAACCAAAACCATTCTACAATTGCACAATGTCCTGCACAGTTTTTTTCTTTACCTCTCCCAATTGCTGTCGTTATCTCGAATTCATTGAGTTTCATGTTGAGTGCCAAAAAGGACTGTGGTGGTTTTAAAAGTCTGTTCTTTGTCAGCTGAGGAGGGAGGCAAAGACACTTAGCATATAATTACCGAGGGAATTTAGTCTTTTTTTTTTTTAGCTATGCTCATTGCAGTGCCGCAGCCTAATGCATGGGGTACCCCAATACAGAGGAAAGCAGGGTTTATATATTACAATATAGTTATGTAGGTCAACTTACCATGTTAAGAGGTGGGTTAATCAGTCACTATTGCTCACATAATCTGTTGGTATTTGTCCTATGCAGGATCAGTACATGCTTGTCCACTGCAGATGGTGTAGATGTATGGTCAGTGGTGTGATAATCTATCATCTTCACTGTTTTAAACTGATGTTCTGTTCAGGTAGTGGGGTTTTATACTGTATTCTGGTTAATCAAGGTTCTGGCTCTGGTTATATGCCTGGTTTCTTTGAAGGGTAAATCTATTGTTTTATTGTCGGTATGGGGTGTTCTCAGCTGGTAAAAGCTGGCTTAGGTTGGGTCTTCAGGTCACACCAGCCCTGAAGTAAAAAAGTCATGGGAATACATAAAATAGGCAAGCCCTTCACACATAGGGCAAATCTGACATGTCCTTATCTACATTCAAGTCCTTCCAAAGTTTGGGTGCAAAACTCTGTAAGAAAAGCCATTTACTTTCTCTGAGACAATGGAAGGCAAAGGCAGGAGAAAGAAATGGAGAGAGCATGGGTCTGAAGCAAGCAGGCAGCCCAAACAAACATTTAAACCCAAGCACTGAAATCTGACCACATTGTAATAAAAATGAAACAGATTTTTTATAGTAAGAGGTGCCAGGAACCATTCTTATTATAATAGGACATAGATTTCTATTGCATTCATCAAACAAGCAATTTATTTTATATTAAAAACTTTATGATTAGATAATCTCGAAAGTGTGGAATAGTAAGTGCTAAAAATCATTAAGCCATAATATAGAGCATTTGGAAAATTAGGGGGTTTAGTTTTATATTCTCTCCCATTGTTATTTCTCTTATCATTATTATTATTAGTGGTAGTAGTAGTAGTTTTATATTATGCTTTACTTATTGGACTGTTCTTATCTCAACCTGTGGGGTTTACATTCTTTTGATTCTCCTCCCCATCCCTCTGGGAGCAGGGGGGAAGAAGGGGGGGAGTGAAAGAGGGGCTGCAGGGTTCTGAGCTACCAGCTGGGCTTAAACCATGACAAATAGTAAAAGTACTTTTGTTTGATGAATTTGAAAGTCTCTGCAAGTCCATAGACAGATGAGCTGGTTCAAAAATATTGTCTGCTAATATCATGTCTCAGGAAGGAGGAGGGGAAAACTGAAGAAAGTAAAAGACATTGGAAATAAATTTTAAGATGATGATGATTATTATTAGTTATTTATCATCTTCACTATCTTCCTTAACAGGTCAGTACAGCAACATTCAGATTAATTCATTCTTGGGAATTCAGATTAATTCAGTCTTGGGCAAAAAAAAAAAGAACAATTCACTTAAATAGTCCCAGTAGATTTAAGTTACTAACAAAATGCTATCAACGGTATATAATCCTTACAAGTGAATGTATAATCCTAACACAGGGAAAAAAGGTAAAATATTTGTATCAACAAACATGCCTGAAAATAGCTATTTATTTCCTACTTAAATAGTTATTTATTTACTACTATTTACTACTATAGGCCAGGTTGTATGGAGCTTTGAGCAACCTGGTCTAGTGGAAGGTGTCCCTGCCAGTGGTGGTGGGGGGGTTCTTTAAGGTCCCTTCCAACCCTAACCATTCTATGATTCTAAGATTCTACTACATTTAAATTTGTTTAAATTTTTCTACTGAAATAAGCTCTGTATTCTGCCCTCTCATTTTCTCAGACCTGACACTGCTAATTTCATTCAACTTAACACTTTTCTGGCCATGCTGGGCATCATTGCTATTGGTTTACATGATATCAGCACCCATTATTCCAAATCTGAAAAATAGTCCTATTGTTTAGTAAAAACATTGAAAATATAGTCCAGGGCATGAAAATCTTACTTTAAAATTTGTTTGGGTTTATAATAAAAAAATTCCAAGTGAATGTCAGTATGAAAGTTCTATTGTCCCTGAGCAGTTTGGGACAGGAAGCTGTGAGTTTTGTTTTGCACATGTAACAATAAATAATTCTCAATTTCCAAATGTTAGTCCATACTTTACCTTAAAAAAAAAATTTTAAGAGGTTCTTAAATCTTTCTCCAAAGCTTCTTTGTTTGTACTCATAGCAGAATATAAAAATACTTGCCTTCTGCCCAGCTCTGGATGATCATCTATAGAAACTACAGATTGTTTTGCATAGTGTTGAAGCCGGACTCCCAACTTGCTTAATTTCCACCCTGCTTATGACTAGGATGAATTAACATATCATAACTCTCCACCTCTGCGCTATAATGATCTTAAAGGTCTTTTTCAACCTAGTTGATTCTATAATCAACACAGTCAGAATGAAAATATTGCCTTGTATTTGCAAGTCTACCATTTATCGCTTCAGTGCAGCTACCAGCTGGGAACTGGTAATCCAACTGGAGACCAGTAACAAGTGGTGTCCCTCAGGGGTCGGTGTTGGGACCGATCCTGTTCAACATCTTTGTCGGCGATATAGACAGTGGGATTGAGTGCACTCTCAGCAAGTTTGCTGATGACAGTAAGCTGTGTGGTTCGGTTGATACGCTGGAGGGAAGGGATGCCATCCAGAGGGACCTTGACATGCTTGTGAGGTGGGCCTCATGAAGTTCAACAAAGCAAAGTGCAAGGTCCTGCACCTGGGTCAGGGCAATCCCAGGCACAGCTGCAGGTTGGGCGGAGAAGAGATTCAGAGTAGCCCTGCAGAGAAGGACTTGGGGATGTTGGTGGATGAGAAACTTTACGTGAGCCAGCAATGTGTGCTCGCAGCCCAGAAAGCCAACCGTATCCTGGGCTGCATCAAAAGAAGCGTGACCAGCAGGTCAAAGGAGGTGATCCTGCCCTTCTACTCTGCTCTCGTGAGACCCCACTTGGAGTACTGTGTACAGTTCTGATGTCCTCAACATAAAAAAGACATGGAGCTGTTGTTTTGGCTGGGATGGAGTTAATTTTTTTGATAATAACTCGTATGGTGCTATATTTTGGATTTGTGACCAAAACAGTGTTGATAACACAACAGTGGTTACTGCTGAGCAGTGCTTATACAGTGTCAAGGCTGCCTCTGTTTCTTACACCACCTCCTCTTTGAGTAGGCTGGGGTGCGCAAGTTGGGAGTGGACATGACTAGGACACATGACCCAAATTGACCAAAGGGATATTGCATACCATATGACGTTGCACTCAGCAATAAAAGTTGGTGGAAAGAAGACAGAAATGTTAGGGACATTAGGAGTTATGGCATTTGTCTTCCCAAGTAACTGTTATGCATGCAGAAGTCATGCTTTCCTGGAAAAGGTTAAACATCTGCCTGCCAATGGGAAGTAGTGAATTAATTCCTTATTTTGCTTTGATTTCGTGCACAGCTTTGTGATAAGCAGTAGAACTAACAACAAAAGCCAAAAGCAGCCACTACCCAACCTCCAACTCTAATATACAGTAAAGCAAGCAAACTGCATGACCAGCAAAGGAGCTTGCCAATTAACAACTAAACCAGCTGTAGCACACTGAGATCACACCATGTTGGGTGACAAAAAGGACTGTGGTGGCTTGACCACGGATAGCAACATGCTTCTGAGAGGTACAGACACACCCATTTGCCGGCCTGATGCCCTCTTGAGAGAGGTGCTCTGCCTACTGGGGGCTTGCATCAGGGATGTTAGAGAGAGACTACTGAGCCTTCTATAGGTATATATGTATCTATAGGTATATTGGAGATAAAAGGAAGACAAGGGATAATGTGGGCCCTGTCCAGAAGGAAATGGGAGACCTGGTCACCCAGGACATGAAGAAGGCTTGCAGCCCAGAAAGCCAACCGTATGCTGGGCTGTATCAAAAGAAGCGTGCCCAGCAGGTCAAGGGAGGAGATTCTTCCTCCTTTCCCTGAGTGTTTATTGCTGAGTACATATTGTCATATGGTATGGAATATCCCTTTGGTCAGTTGGGCTCAGCTGTCCCAGTTGTGTCCCCTCCCAGCTTCTTGCCCACCCCCAGACTACTCGCTGGGGGGGTGGTCAGAGTGAGAAATAGAAAAAGCCTTGACACTGTATAAGCACTGTTCAGCAATATATAAACCATTGGTGTGTTATCAACCCTCTTTTGGTCACAAATGCAAAGCACAGAACTCCATCCCAGATATATGTAGTACAGATGGTTTTATATTTGACTAGTTTCCAGATTATGCTATTTTCTACTCAGCTGGAATACATTATTATGTGCTGTTTCTTAATGAGGTGTTGCAGTCATCCTGACTGGTAAACCATTGTACATCTAAGTGCATTCTTACTACAATAGTAACAAACCAGCACCTCCTGGTGCAAAACAAGTGTATTGTACCATGAACTGAATTTGAGAAGTCTTAAAAAGAAAGGATGGAATTGATGTAGGCATAAATCAGGGAAAAAATGTACAATAGGTTGAATGGAAAGATATGTAGTACCTTGCATATATATCACTGCATAGTAATTTTCCTTTTTGGAATATATATTCTGATTTTTTAGTTTATGGGAATTTTGAGTTTTATTTCATGTCTTATGGTGGCACTTGGTACTGAAATAGCTACAATTTAACAAGATATCTCTTGTATATAAACATGGTTGTATTAAAGCTGGTATGGGCACAGTGATGGAGTTTGCTTCTTTGAAGACTTCACAAAGTAAAGTAGACTGAAGATGTGATCTGGTTGAATTCTTCTATTTGATGGATTGTATAGTTTTTCTTTATTGTATTGGCTTTACATAGCAAGGTTTTGGTAGCATAGGGGGCTGCAGAGGTGGCCTCTGTAAGAAGAGACTGGGGCTGCCCCCATGCCAGACAGAGCCAGTTCCAGCCAGGTCCAAAATGCACCCACCACTGACTAAAGGTGAGCCAATCAGTGAAGATGGTGGTGCCTTTGTGATAACATATTCAAGGAAGTATAAAAAACAGTCCAGCAGTTGTGAGAGTGAGGAACTGTTATGTATGAACTGATGGCAGCCCCACATTCTCCACTTCCCCCCCCCCCCCGCGTGCTGCTCAATGGGGGACTTGGCAGAAGAGTCGGGAAGGAAGAAGTGAATTTGAGCTTGGGAAAAGGGGGGGGGGGGGATGAGGTGGTTTAGTATTTGTGCTTGTTTCACATCATCCTATTCTATTTTTTATTGGCAATAAAGTAAATAATTTCCCCCAAGTCAAATTTGTTTTGCCTGTGATGGCAATTAGTGAGTGATCTCCCTGTCTTTATCTCGATGCATGGCATGAACTTTCACATATTATTTTCTCCCCCTGTCCTTTTGAGGATGTGTTGTGGTTAGCTAAGGACCACACAACTGCTCATTCACTTCCACCCCCCCACTCCCAGTGGGATGGGGGAAGATGAAAAGAAGAGTAAAAGCAAGAATACTCATGGGTCAAGAAAAATTATTTAATAAGTGAAGGAGAAGTGGAGAAAGAAAAGAAAAGAAAAGAAAAGAAAAGAAAAGAAAAGAAAAGAAAAGAAAAGAAAAGAAAAGAAAAGAAAAGAAAAGAAAAAAGAAAAGAAGAAAAGAAAAAAGAGAAAAGTGAAATGATGCAAAGGCAATCACTCACCACCTCCCACTGGTAGACTAACACCCAACCAATTCCCAAGCAAAAGATGGCTAACCTCTAAACCTCCCTCCCCTCCATTTTATTGCTGAGCATGACGTTATGGCATGGAATATCTCATTGGTTAGTTTGAGTCATCTGCCCGGTTGTGTCCCCTCCTGACCTCTTGCATACATCCCCCAGTCTATTCACTGAAAGAGAAGAGTGAGAAAGAGAAGGCCTTGATGCTGTGCAAGCACTGTTCAGCAATAGCTAAAACATTAGTGTGTTATCAACACTGTTTTGGTCACAAATCTAAAATATAGCACCATATGGGCTGCTATGAAGAAAATTAACTCCATCCCAACCAGACCCAGTAGAGGAGGTGAAGTGAGAGAGTGGCTAGGTGGAGGTCTGGCAGTCAACCAAGACGACTTGCAAATGACTTGCAAGATTTTACACAAAACTATCTCAGGCCAAAAAAGTTACAAATTTCAGGAAGAGTTCACTTGTAAGTCATAGTGTTTTGGTAAACTTCAATTGTTAGCTCAGGAGAGGTATGTAGACTATAACATGAGAAAGTGAGTAAACGTAATGTTCCAACACAGAATCATAGAAAATAAGATGATCACAGAAAAAACACTGGAAAATGAATGCTCATTGAGTTGCCACCTCTGCACCAAGGCAGGAAGAACTATGCCTAATTCTTTTCTGACAGGTATTTGTCCAACTTGTTCTTACAAAGAACAAATATAAGAAAGCAGTCTATGTGCAACAGTATTCCCTCATCAGTAATTTCACCAGGTATGCTAGCTAGTCACACAAAGATACTGATTAGAAGCTGAGACATATGAGAAACCACAGCAATATAAGGAGGTAAAACTTGTCTTGATTAAGCCTTCATTTGCTCTTATAAGAGCATATATTTTTAGATGAACTAAAAATAGTTCATGTACTGTCTCTGAAGCATATACAAATACTAACAAATCTCTTTGAGTGACCTCTATTATTTTGCAAGCATTTTAGAATATCCTGAGTTGGAAGGGATCCTGAAGGATCATCAAGTCCAACTTCTGACTCCACACAGGGCAACCTAAAAGTTAAACCATATATCCAAGAGCGTTGTCCAAATGGAGTTTTGGCATTTGTCTTCCCAAGTAACCATTACATATGATGAAGCCCTGCTTTCCTGGAAATGACTAAGCATCTGCCTGCCAATAGGAAGTAGTGAACGAATTCCTTATTTTGTTTTGCTTGCGCATGTGGCTTTTGCTTTACCTATTAAACTCTCTTTATTTCAACCCATGAGTTTTTGCACTTTTACCCTGCCTGTCACGTTTTACTTTTCCCCATCTTGCTGTGGGGGAGCGAGCAAGCAGCTGAGTGGTGCTTAGCTGCCTGCAGGGGTTAAACCACAACACATTCATATGGTTTTGTCTACTGCTGAGCAGTGCTCACAGCATCAAGGCTGTCTCTCCAACACCCCGCCCCCAAAGGACAGCTGACCCAAACTGACCAAAGGGATATTCCATACCGTATGATGTCATGCTCAGCAATAAAAGCTAAGAGAAAGGAGGAGGGGGAGTATTCATTATTAAGGCATTTGTCTTCTGGAGCTACTGCGATGCGTACTGAGGCCCTGCTTCCCAGGATGTGACTGGACATCACCTGCTGCTTCTATGTGCAGCCTTTGCTTTTCTTTATTAAACTACCTTTATTTCGACTCAGGAGTTTTTCTTCTTATTTTCTTCCCTTGTCCCTCCCACTGAGGAGGGGGAGTGATAGATGGACTGGGGCACCTGGCAGCCAGCCAAGGTTAACCCACCACAGCAATAAATGTATTATTAAATCTGCAGTCAGAAGCATATTTTTATAGCCATCTGTACAATGCTTTTGTTACAAGAGCAATGTCCTTTACCATTTTTGTACATGCTCTCCAAATCAGACATTGGATCCGAGAACATAAAAGTGGCTTTTTAACTCAGATCCCTCTTGATCCCTTAGCCTATGATCCTCTTGATACCAGGTGCCAGCACAGAGGCTTATTGAAAAAGTTAGAAATGGAGGAGGTGTCAAGTAGTTATCCTGTGCTATATGCTTTAGCGACCAGCAGTTTAGCAAGCTCCTAAGAAGTAGTTTCATCTGAATTGCTATGTTTGTGAACTCTACTAATTTGTGTCTTTTTAATTGGTTTGGCCACTGTCACCCAAAACATCCTGTAGCAACAAATTCCACAGTTGAATGCTAAGTTGTGAGATAAAGTACTTTCATCTGTTTATTTTAGACCTACTATTGACTTACTCCATTGGGTCCATAATTGTTGCATTACAGTGCTTGTGTTACAGTAGTAATTAAATCCCTGTTTGCCTTCTCTATACACTACATAATTTCAATACACTCGATAATGCTAAATTATCTGAAATTTGAATGTAGCCCATCATGTCAGGTTTTCCTTTTCTCAGACAATACATAGTATTTTGAGTACAGCCTTGGGAAGGCCCATATTATGCTTTAATCTAGCCAGAAGTAATTTATTCCACAGTAGCAGAGTAAACAATTGTAATTTGAATTCCCCACTTACTGTAATGATCATTGATATCAATTTTTCCATATATCAATTATTGCAATAGAATCTTGTCAGAAAATCATCATCTATTTTCAAAAGTCTATATTTTTATGTGCTAATTTAATTTTTGTCAATAGCTGCAAAAATTTATAATCCTGTAGCAGCATATTATTCAATTAACATTTCTGCTGAAGTCATGCTGATGATAATACATTCAATTTTTATAAATTTAAAGGTATCTTGCTAGATAGAGGTGGAAGTTTGGTGGTTTTGACTGTAGATTAAACCACAGGTAATATTTTGATCTGGCATGAACAGGTTCAATATTTTTAAAGCCTAAAATATTGGGGTTCCATATACACTAAGACAAAGGTGTGAAAAATTAATGTATCTCACATTCATTAGGCTAGACTTTTTTTAAATCTTCAATTTAATTGCTTTAATTAATGTTTTCTCCGTGTTACTTCTACTTATTTCCTTCATGGTTCCATTCATTTTTACAGATCATTACAAATTACACTAATCTATTGCTTACACAGAGCTTCAGACCAATGTACAGTATACCTAATTAGTAACTTGCACCGCATCTATAGTAACCATTTCAGGACCCAGTGGCAAAGAATTGGGTACAGTTATTGAAATGTTTTACATGTGATTAGGGAATAATCATTTTGCCAGAAGTTTTTTTTTAACTGTTTATTGAAGAAGGAATGTTTTATATTATATTCTGTACACAGTCTACTTTTCATTTGGTTTAACTTTTTTTCAAAATTCTTACATGCAGGGTTGAGTTAAATAGTTCAAGCTCAGCTGAGGTTAAGAATGCAGAAAACTATTCAAATGTAGATTTAGAAAGTCCTGAGCTCAGGCAGACTGCGACATTGTTGACATCAGCAGGAACAAATTCTTAAACTCAATTTCTAATGTAATTCCGTCAATTCTGATGGAGGTACAGCAAGCATGGGACTGGAATTCCCATTTAAAGAGAAGTTATTTCCAATTTCTGCTTCTTTATTTGGAGTGGAAAGCCTTCTTACAGCTCCTGGTATGACAAGAATTGGCATTGAAATGTCTAAAATTCCATATGTTACAATAAAAGTATCAGCAGTTTACCCTGTTGACTTATGTGCACCTTATGATCAGTTCTAACCTCCACGTGCCTCTCTGAAGAAGTGCCACCTTACTAGTTTTCGTCAGCCTCTGCAGGTAATTATCACTCTGCAAGCCAAGTAGTAACTTAGATTTCCTGTTTATTGAATTGCATCCTATTATTTTTTTCCTCCCATCTGTCAAGCTTATTTTCTTTTTCAGTCATATCCTCTACTTCCCACCAATGGTATTTGCATTCACTTCAGCAATGCTCTCTATTTCATTACTGCGTTGCACATTATCAGACCACTGTGTTACCACTGAATAGTACCATACCCAAGATGCAGCCTTGCAGAACCTCTCAATATGCAACTTTATATTGATAGTTGCTACTGATTATAGTTTTCAAATCAGTTTTTCTCCCACATAATATTTTCCTAAGTAATGTTTTTAGCTTGCTTATAAAAGTATGAAACAATTTTCCACAAGAAAATAACAAAATCTTTTAATTTTGCCGAGGTGAGTAACTCCAGAGTGTCTTCAACACCGGAGCGTGGGGAAAACACAGCGTCCAGAAGTCTCGATCCTGATCGGCAAGAGCCACCAAGGGAAAGGAGCCGCAATATCTCATCAGGACTTGCCCAAGAGCCGGCAGCTCAGCTGACGCGAGCAGCTGACTCATAGGGGGCGGTGCCAGGAGGGACAGCACCATCCCTGAGTGGATAAAACACTGCCCTTGGAAAGGTAAGTAATCAGGGCGAGCAGGATGATGAGCAGTGGGGCCAGGGTTGGTCTGTGAGTTCTGTACTGGCTACCCTGGTGGTGGCCAGTGTTGCGACCCAGATGGAGCTGATGAGAGGGGAGGCTGCAGTGCAGACCTCAGAGTGTAGAAAGTGCCTCAACTCATCCCTTGAGGCAAGGATGAGTAATGGACAGGGCTGCATACAGTATGCCCTGGTGGAGGACCTCCTGCAGCAGGTGGCTGAGCTGATGGAGACTGTCAATAGACTAAGAGATATCAGGGAAGCTGAAAGGGAGCTGGACTGCTGGCTCCAAGCCCAAACTGTGCAGGGGCCACAAGCATCTGCCCTAGCACAAACAGCACAAACAGAAAAGGAAGGCATTAATTCAGGAAGCTGGGAACTTGTAACCAAAAAAAAAAAAACAACAAAAAAAGGAGGAAGAGGACAATTAAAAGCAAGGGGCTTCCAACAAAATCTGACATCCCCACCCAGAACCCCTTCACAGCTCTGCAGGGGGCTAACAAGGAAACACCCACAACACCAAAGGAATGACTAGTTGCCACACCAGTAAAGAGGATAACTGCTAGTGCATCCAGGAAAAAGTGGCAGGTCATAGTAGTAGGCGACTCTACTTTGAAAGGCACAGAGGCACCCATCTGCTGGCCTGACCCAGTCTTGAGGGAGGTGTGTTGCCTGCCAGGGGCTTGGATCAGGGATGTTGCTGAGAGGCTGCCTGGTCTAGCAAGTCCTGCCAACTATTACCCCCTTCTAGTGGTCCATGTGGGTGCTAGCGATATAGATAGCAGTAGCCTGGAGAACATTAAGAAGGACTACAGAGCTATTTATGTCAAAGATAGGCTGGAGTATGGAACTCTGTCTGGGGACAAATGATGAGCCAACTGAGAGTTTGTGGATTAGGGTTAAAGGGAGACCTGCGATGGGGGACATGATTGTGGGGGTCAGCTACAGGCCGCCCAATCAGGATGTTACCATAAAAGTCGGTTGGAGAAACTCTCTAAGACTCAATTTGGAGTTTTAGAAAGCAGCATTCTTTATTGCAGCGCTGGGCGCACACGCGAATAGTTTCGCAAAGGTAAGCACACCCATTACTGGCCGGCAGCAGCTATATATTTAACCTTCTCATGTATATTTACAGATTTCCAGGAAATTATTTACATATTCATGAGATTTCCAGGAACTAATTATAATATTTACATCCTAATTATGCATGCGCTTTCTTGCTGAGTGGGGGTCTCTGGCAGTTGCCAATAGTCTTCCTCAATGTGTTTACTGAATGACCTCAGTGCTTGTGCATGCTCGCAAGGTCCTTGGGCTGAGTTAGCAATGGTATGTCCTTGCTTCTTTTGTGTGATATTCCCTCACACCCTCTGCTCCCCCACCAGGATATTTACAGTAGGAGTAGATTCTGGAAAAGTTAAGGATCTTGAATATCATTTCAATGCCCTTGAAAACACCCTGCTCCTTTTGCTGGGAACCAGCTTGTTGCTGCATATGCTTTCTATGTTTTGCCTACGATGTAACCGCCCTGAGAATGCCCGATCTTGTCTGATCTCAGAAGCTAAGCAGGGTCTGGCTCGGCTCTTGTCTAGGGTTAAACGACGATATAGAAGGACCACCAAGAGATATTCTCCGAGGCTGGACAGTCATAAGTGGCAGGGTGTGTGGGACAGTATGAGCAAGTATCTAGGCCAGTGGGCCCCTCCAGTTCTTTGGAAGCATCGGAGATGGAAGGCAGCCGTGTGGAGTCCCCTACAACTAGTTGCAGAAACTGCTGAAGGAGAGGGTGAATTGAGTCAGTTTGCAGAGGTGAAAGCCATCCAGCTGGCCTTGGACATTGCTGAACAAGAAAAATGGCCAGTACTTTATACTGACTCCTGGATGGTGGCAAATGCCCTGTGGGGGTGGTTGCAGCAATGGAAGCAGAGCAACTGGCAATGCAGAGGTAAACCCATCTGGGCTGCTGCATTGTGGCAAGATATCGCTGCCCGGGTGCAGAACCTGGTGGTGAAGGTACGCCACGTAGTTGCTCATGTACTTAAGAGTCGGGCCACTGAGGAACACCAGAACAACCAACAAGTGGATAAAGCTGCTAAGATTGAAGTGGCTCAGATGGACTTAGATTGGCACCATAAGGGTGAATTATTTTTAGCCCTGTGGGCCCATGACACCTCAGGCCATCATTTTTGTATTGTACCTTAGTTACTGGACTGTTCTTATCTCAACCCGTAGGATTTACATTCTTTTGATTCTTTTCCCCATCCCTCCAGGCGCGGGGGGTGGGGAAGAAGGAGGGGAGTGAGCGAGGGGCTGCATGGTTCTGAGTTACCGGCTGGGCTTAAACCACATCACCATCTTCTTCCATCTCATCCCTGAACCAGAGGTTTTCAGTAAAGAGTCTGTTTACCTTCCTTTTTTTTTTCCCAAGCTGCTTCGTAAGAATGTCTCTGCAAATAACTCTATAACCTGGGTCATCCCTTTTCATTTATGTTTTTTGCACTTTTTTGTGCTTTGGGGTATTATATTGACAAATGACACTATCACCAGTCATTTTTAACCACACAGAATCTAAAGAGGCTGCATAAGAGAAAGCAGATGGAAAGTAAACATGATGCCTCTGATACCACAGAGGCCACTGAATAAATATGCACTTTGCTCGCTTAAGATAACACCTATTGGCAGTAACTGTTTTCAGTCTTTTTACTAGTGGGGGGCTAAGCACTCAGGCAAGAGCTAGGCTCTTTACAATCTATTCCAGTGGTCTTTTGGCTTGTGTTATGTGTACAACCTCATTGACCTCAGTGTTAGGCAACCAGGTAGGGATCAGTGAAATTAGTAATATGAATCCCAGGTAACAATGTTTTCCAAGGTGTGCAAAATCCTGTAGCACTTTCGAAATAGGATATGCATTGCTTAGAGGTTACTTTCAGAGTGGAGTTACTGCTACATGTGAATATTACTCAGGAAAGGGTTCAAAGATGGTTTTCTTGAGCCAGAATGGTATATGAAGCCAATTCTGCTGTCAACTCATTTTGGGCAAAATCAAAGTTTTGTTTAAAAGCTGGAAACTCAATTAATGGATATTAAAATTTTTAATTTCAAGTCTGCAACACTGACAAGCCAACCTAGGGCCTCACCAAAGTAGTAGCATGTAACTGCAGAGCTGGAGACAGTGAGGCCCATAAAACTTGAATGAGCTGAGACTGTAGGGGACAGTCTGTCTCCTGACTGTGGGAGACAGTCTCTTTCCTGCAACCCTGCCCAGGGATCAAACCCTGCTACTATTTTTTTTTTTGGTTTTCAGAGATCAAAACCTAGGGTTGGCTGGGGAAGCAGGTATGATGAGAAGAGAACTGGGGGGGGTGTGTTAGATATTCTTATTCAGGACTATGAAATCAAGCCAGAGCCACACCAAAATGCTAAAAATGAAAGTGATGGTAGTGAAGCTGTTACACTGACTGGTATGAAGTGTCCAGACCCTTCACCAGCTTTGTTGCCCTTTTCTGGACCTGCTCCAGCATCTCAATATCTCTCTTGTAGTAAGGGGCCCAGAACTAAACTCAGGATTCGAGATGCAGCCTCACCACTGCTGAGAACAGGGGGATGACCACTTCCCTAGCCCTGATGGCCACACTATTTCTGATACAAGCCAGGATGCTGTTGGCCGCCTTGGCCGCCTGGACACACTGCTGGCTCATGTTCACCTGGCCGTCAATTATCACCCCCAGGTCCTTTTCTGCCAAGCAGCTTTCCAGCCACTCTTCCCCAAGCCTGTAACATTGCATGGGGTTGTTGTGGCCCAAGTGCAGGACCTGGCACCATTGGCCACAGCCCATCAATCTAGCATGTCCAGATCCCTCTGCAGAGCCTTCCTTTCCTCCAGCAGATCAACATTCCCACCCAACTTGGTGTTGGCCACAAATTTACTGAGGGTGCACTCAATCCCCTCATCTGGATCATCAATGAAGATATTAAACAACACTGGCCCTAACACCAAGCCCTGATGGACATCACTAGTGACCGGTCGCCAGCTCGATGTGACACCATTTACCACCACTCTTTGGTCTCAGCTGTCCAGCCAGTTTTTTACCCAGCGAAGATGCCTATTCATGCCATGAGAAGCCAGTTTCTCCAGGAGAATGCTGTGGGAGACAGTGTCAAATGCTTTACTAAAGTCCAAATACACAATGTCCACAGCCTTTCCCTCATCAAGCAGGTGGGTCAACTTATTGTAGAAGTAGATCAGGTTGGTCAAGCAGGACCTGCCCTTCCTGAACCCATGCTGACTGGGCCTGATCCCTCCATTTTCCTGCACGTGCTTTATGATCTCACTTAGGATCAACTGCTCCATGACCTTCCCCAGCACTGAGGTCAGGCTGACAGGCCTGTAGTTTCCAGGGTCTTCCTTCTTGCCCTTTTTATAGAGAAGCATCATGTTGGGCAACCTTCAATCCTCTGGGACCTGCCCACTAGATCAGGACTGCTGATAGATGATGGAGAGTGGCTTAGCAAGCTCCTCTGCCATCTCCTTCAGCACTCTTGGGTGTAACCCATCCAGCCCCATAGACTTGTGTACGTCTAAGTGGAGCAGGAGGTCACTAACCATTTCTTCCTGAATTATGGGGATTTCAATCAGCTCCCCATCTCTGCCATCCAACTCAGGGAACTGAGTACCCTGAGGATGGCTGGTGTGACCATTAAAGACTGAGGCAAAGGCAGCATTAACAACATCCTTTTACTTTTCATGGGGTGACAGTCCCTTCTTCCACAGGTGATAGATTCTCTTTTTTTTCCTGAGTTCAAGCAATATCTCCCTGTTCAGCCAGGCTGATCTTCTTCCCCACTGGTTTGATTTTCAGCACATAGGGACCGCCTTGAGGATTACATTCTTGAAGAGTGTCTAGCCTTCCTGGACCCCTTTGTCCTTCAGTAATGTTTTGCAAGGAATTCTGCAAACCAGTGTCTTAAACAGGCCAAAGTCAGCTTTCTGGAAGTCTAAGGTGGAGGCTTTGCCGACCTTCTTCCTAACTTCTCCAAGGATTGAAAATTCAATCATTTCGTGATCGCTTTGCCCAAGATGGCCTCTAACCATCACATACACCCACCAGTCCTTCTCTGTGAACAGCAAATCTAGCTGGGCATCTCCCCTAGTTGGCTCACTAACCACCTGGGTTAGGAAGTTATCATCTTCCACACCCTCTAAGAACCTCCTGGTTTGTTTCTTCTCTGCTATATGGTACTTCCAGCAGACATCTGGTAGGTTGAAGTTCCCCATGAGAACGAGGGCAAGCGATAGTGAAATTTCTCCCAGTTGTTTGAAGAACGCTTCATCTGTAGCTTCATCCTGGCTAGGTGGTCTATAACAGACTCCTACCAGGATATCAGCCTGGTTGGCCTTCCCCCTGATCTTCACCCACAAACATTCAGCCTTCTCACTCGCAGCACTGAGTTCAAGGCAGTCAATGCGCTCCCTGACATACAATGCAACCCCACCACCTCTTTTTCCTTGCCTATCCCTTCTGAAGAGCCATCCATCACAGCACTCCAATCATGCAAATTGTTCCACCACACTTCTGTGATAGCAATTATGTCATAATTTTCCTGCTGCACAATAGCTTCCAGCTCCTCCTGTTACTTGAAGTATTATTGATGGCACTGAATAGCACTGTTATTTCAAGGCAAACCTTTGATGCTGATATTTCCCCTTTAAAACCACGTTAGTGATTAAACTTATGTGGGCAATCAGTATCCTAAAAACTAAATCAGCACAGATTTGTTGGACTTTACCTTAGAATCATAGAATCATAGAATCATAGAATCGTAAGGGTTGGAAAGGACCTTAAGATCATCTAGTTCCAACCCCCCTGCCATGGGCAGGGACACCTTGCCCTAAACCATGTGGCTCAAGGCTCTGTCCAACCTGGCCTTGAACACCGCCAGGGATGGAGCATCCACAACCTCCCTGGGCAACCCATTCCAGTGCTTCACCACCCTTACTGTAAAGAACTTCTTCCTTATATCTAATCTAAACTTCCCCTGTTTAAGTTTGAAGCCATTACCCCTTGTCCTACCACTACAGTCCCTAAGGAAGAGTCCTTCCCCAGCATCCTTGTAGACCCCCTTCAGATACTGGAAGGCTGCTATGAGGTCACCACGCAGCCTTCTCTTCTCCAGGCTGAACAGCCCCAACTTTCTCAGCCTGTCTTCATATGGGAGGTGCTCCAGCCCTCTTATCATCCTCGTGGCCCTCCTCTGGACTCGCTCCAACAGCTCCATGTCCTTTTTATGTTGAGGAGACCAGAACTGTATGCAGTACTCCAAGTGGGGTCTCACAAGAGCAGAGTAGAGGGGCAGGATCACCTCCTTCGACCTGCTGACCACGCTTCTTTTGATGCAGCCCAGGATACGGTTGGCTTTCTGGGCTGCAAGCGCACACTGCCGGCTCATGTTAAGCTTTTCGTCAACCAACACCCCCAAGTCCTTTTCTGCAGGGCTGCTCTGAATCTCTTCTCTGCCCAGCCTGTAGCAGTGCCTGGGGTTGCCCCGACCCAGGTGTAGGACCTTGCACTTGGCTTGGTTAAACTTCATAAGGTTGGCATTGGCCCACCTCTCAAGCGTGTCAAGGTCCCTCTGGATGGCATCCCTTCCCTCCAGCGTATCAACCAAACCACACAGCTTGGTGTCATCGGCAAACTTGCTGAGGGCGCACTCAATCCCACTGTCCATGTCACCGACAAAGATGTTGAACAGGACCGGTCCCAACACTGATCCCTGAGGGACACCACTCGTCACAGGTTTCCAACTGGACATCGAGCCATTTACCACAACTCTTTGCGTGCGGCCATCGAGCCAGTTTTTTATCCACTGAGTGGTCCATCTATCAAATTGATGTCTCTCCAATTTAGAGACAAGGATGTCATGTGGGACAGTGTCGAATGCTTTGCATAAGTCCAGGTAGATGACATCAACTGCTCTGCCCCTGTCCATCAGTTCCGTGGCTCCATCATAGAAGGCCACCAAATTGGTCAGGCAGGATTTCCCCTTAGTGAAGCCATGTTGGCTGTCACCAACCACCTCATTGTTTTTCATGTGCCTTAGCATGTTTTCCAGGAGAAAATGTTCCAAGATTTTGCCAGGCACAGAGGTGAGACTGACTGGTCTGTAGTTCCCTGGGTCTTCCACCTTCCCCTTCTTGAAAATGGGGGTTATATTACCCTTCTTCCAGTCATCAGGAACTTCACCTGACTGCCAGGATTTTTCGAATATGATGGACAGTGGCTTAGCAACTTCATTCGCCAGCTCCTTCAGGACCCGTGGATGGATTTCATCAGGTCCCATGGACTTGTGCACGTTCAGGTTCTTAAGACGGTCTCGAACCTGATCCTCTCCTACAGTGGGCCTAAGGTATTCGTTCTCACAGTCCCTGCATTTGCTTTCCAAGACTTGGGTTGTGTGGTCAGAGCATTTGCTGGTGAAGACTGAGGCAAAGAAGTCATTAAGAACCTCAGCCTTCTCCAAATCCATGGTAGCCAGTTCTCCTGATAGCTTCTGGAGAGGGCCTACATTGTCCCTAGCCTGTCTTTTATTTGCTACCTATCTATAGAATCCTTTCCTGTTATCTTTCACATCCCTTGCCAAACTTAGTTCTAGCTGGGCCTTAGCTTTCCTAACCTGGTCCCTAGCTTCTCGGGCAATGCTCCTGTATTCTTCCCAGGCCGCCTGTCCTCACTTCCACCTTCTATAAGCTTCTTTTTTCCCCTCTAAGTTTCCTCAGCAGCTCCTTGTCCATCCATGGAGGTCTCCTGGCCCTCCTGCTGCACTTTCTTCTAGTCGGGATGCAACACTCTTGAGCACGTAGCAGGTGATCCTTGAATACCGACCAGCAGTCTTGGGCCCCCCTGCCCTCTAGGACTGTATCCCATGAAACCTTACTAAGGAGGTTCCTGAAGAGGCCAAAGTCTGCTTTCTTGAAGTCCAGGGCAGTGAGCTTGCTGCACGCTCTTCTCACCGTCCTGAGGATCTCAAACTCAACCATCTCATGATCACTAGAGCCAAGGCTGCCCTGGAGCGTTACATTTCCAACCAGTCCCTCCCTGTTGGTGAGCACAAGGTCCAGCATGGCACCTCTCCTCGTCGGCTCCTCTACTGCTTGAAAGAGGAAGTTGTCTTCCACACAATCGAGGAACCTCCTGGATTGCTTGTGCCGGGCCGTACCGTCCCTCCAACAGATGTCAGGATGGTTGAAGTCCCCCATGAGGACCAGGGCCTGCGAGCGTGAGGCTGCTCCTATCTGTCTGTAGAGCGCTTCATTCACAGAGTCCTCTTGATCAGGTGGCCTGTAACAGATCCCCACCGTAATGTCCCCCGTTGCTGTTTTCCCTTTGATCCTGACCCACAAACACTCTGTTACCTCATCACCCATCCCCAGACAGAGTTCCATACTCTCTAGCCTATCACTGACATAGATAGCAACGCCCCCTCCCCGTCTGCCTGGCCTGTCTTTTCTAAACAGCCTGTAACCTTCCATTCCAACATTCCAGTCATAGGAGCCATCCCACCATGTTTCTATGATACCAATGACATCATATTCCCGTAACCTTGCACACATCCCTAATTCCTCTTGCTTGTTCCCCATACTACGGGCGTTTGTATAGAGGCACCTTATCCGAGCTCCAAATGAAGCCGACTCAATGGCTGGGGCAGCTGGAACATCTCTACATCTCTCCAAGCACTTATTACAGGTGCTGGCAACTGACCAGGAATGTTGGGATGGATCGATGCTCCCCTCCCCCAACACATCTAGTTTAAAGCTTTCCTGACCAGCCTGGCAAGCCTCCTACCAAAACAGCTCTTCCCCTTCTTTGTCAGACCAGCTCCACCAGCCTCCAGTAGATCTGGCCTCCCAAATGGAGCCCCATGTTCTAAATAGCCAAACCCCTGACTATGGCACCAGCTTTCTAACCATTTATTAACCTGCCAGACACGCCTAGCTTTTTTAAGGTCCTCCCCTTTGCCCTGGAGAATCGATGAAAAAACTATCTGAGCTCCAGAGCCCCTAACCACCTCTCCCAGGGCTCTGTAGTCCTTCTTAATGTCCTCCAGGCAACTGCTGTCTATATCTCTAGCACCCACATGGACGACTAGAAGGGGGTAATAGTCAGCAGGACTTACTAGAGCAGGCAGCCTCTCAGCAACATCCCTGATCCGAGCCCCCGGCAGGCAACACACCTCCCTGGAGTCTGGATCAGGCCGGCAGATGAGCGCCTCTGTGCCTTTCAAAGTAGAGTCCCCTACTACTATGACCCTCCTCTTTTTCCTGGAGGCACCAGTAGTGATCCTCTTTACTGGTGCATCAGCAGGGTGCTCATTAGGTGTGGTGGGTGCTTTCTCATTAGCCTCCTGCAGAACCGCAAAGCGGTTCTGGGTGGGGACATGAGATTTAGGAGGAAGCCCCTTGTCGTTAATTGTCCTCTTCCCCCTTTTTTTGTTCGTTTTTCCCGTGACTAATTCCCAGCTTCCTGGGTTGCTGCCCTCCTTCTTTCCTATATGAGCAATGCTGGACGTTTGCAGCCCCTGCGCAGTTTGAGCCTGGAGCAAGCAGCCCAGCTTCCTCTCAGCTTCCCTGGCATCTTTTAGCTCTCCAACAGCCTCCCGCAGCTCAGCCACCTGCTGCAGGAGGACCTCCACCAGAGCGCACCGAGTGCAGCCCTGTCCATCGCGCACCCCCGCCTCACGAGACCAGTCGAGGCACTTTCTACAGTCCGAGGTCTGCGCCGCAGCCTCCCCTCTCATTGGCTCTGTCTGGGTGCCTACGCTGGCCACCGCCGGGGCAGAGCTCCCAGAGCGGGCCCTGGTCCTGGGGCGAGTGTTCACCATCCCGCTCGCTGCCCGCTCGAACTGCCGTGCCACACCCTGTTCGCCGCGCTCCTGGTCGCTCGCGCTCCCTGGGATGGGTTTTACCCACTGAGGGCTGGTGCCGTCACTCCTGGCGCCGCCCCCTGTGAGTCAGCTGCTCGCGTCAGCTGAGCTGCCGGCTCCTGGGCAAGTCCTGTCGAGGACTTGAGGCTCCCTCGGTCGCTCTTGCCGCTCCGAACTGAGGCTCCTGGACGCTGTGCTTCCCCCCGCTCCGGTGTTAAAGGCGTCCTCTCTGGAGATACCTCGGCAATTGATCGTTAGTGGTCGATGATGGCCCTTTTGAATCTGCCACCGTCACTCCTGGCGCCGCCCCCTGTGAGTCAGCTGCTCGCGTCAGCTGAGCTGCCGGCTCCTGGGCAAGTCCTGTCGAGGACTTGAGGCTCCCTCGGTCGCTCTTGCCGCTCCGAACTGAGGCTCCTGGACGCTGTGCTTCCCCCCGCTCCGGTGTTAAAGGCGTCCTCTCTGGAGATACTCACCTCGGCAATTAGAAAAAGATAATGTCAGCTTCTTCTTTGCCTCTGTTCTCGTGCAGTAATTCATTATTCCCCAGTGAGCAATACATTCAAAAGGACAGAGACGTACCAGCTTATTTTCTGGTGATGTTTTGATGAGCCTGATACTAGCAGCCTTCATCTCACTAGCTACCCGAAGTTCAGTTTCTGTGTATTACGCTTCTGCTCTGACATAAAGCTGTTGTCAAGAGAGACTAGTTACCATGACAATCTCTCTAAAATAGAACAAATCCAACACACATCAATGCCTGTACAATAAATAAAGTACTACTTATAATACATTATTCTGCATTCACCAGGTAGGAATTTGTGAGGATGTCTGCAACTAAGTCTTTTTCAATTATGGGAAAAACATTCTTCAAACTGGAATTGGAAAGGAACAGAACTGCTGAGTAATTAAAAAGACAGATCTCTGGTTAAGTTAAAGCTATTAGCAAGGTTGCTCTTCATGGAGATGGTGATCTATGTCCCCCTAACTATACTGGGTGCTGGATTAGTCTTATATTCTCATAGAAGTGCGAACTTTTTAAAGAGGTTTTAATAAGGCTATGTTTTATTTTGCATCAGGTCATGGTTGGTATTCCTGGTTGGTCTGCTAAGCACTGTAGGCCACAGGGCAAATATCTCATGAGGTCAGGACACACAGCACTAAGCCAGACAGAGGAAACTCAGCTGGGTTTCCTTCCCTGAGATGGGAAGCATTCAAAAGCAACTAGAAAAACAGCTAGTGTTTATGCAGGTATGAGACCAAGGCTGTGACACTGTGTGACATAGGCACAATCCCCAACTGCATATCCAACCAAGACATGGATCTTCCTCTTCTGGGCTCCACACATCACCATAGTGATGATAAGAATTCACAGGTAAATAAGAAGTATTAATAGTATGGCAGAAAACACAAACTGCCGGAAAGGCCAAGGAAAAGGTTGAAGAAGTAGTGATGTTAGTTTTGAAATAAGTGCTGCTGGAGTAGGGAAGCAGCTGATCTATATTCCATCTTGCAGATCAGAAATGTCATTATATATATTAGGAAGATCTTAACCTAAGGAGAAAGCGAAATGTCCATTTCTGGATATCTCTTAGAGCAAGGTGTCCAAACCTATGCTGTGAATAACATAGCTACATTCTGCATGGGTGCCTCAGTTGGACTACATGAACCAATGAGGATTTTTCTAGCCCTGTTATTAAGTGGTAGGAAGCGCTTATGTCCCACTTGATTGCCTCTGATACCCAGAAGCTTTGACCTTAGAACTGTTCTTTCCAAGCCAGTCCAGAGCAAGTTATTGTATTGTTTTGCTTATGTTGTGTGCAAGCAACACTTGACAGTGACAAGTAGTGTTTCCTAGTGTCCATTTGGATCTCAAATTTACAGAACAACATACTCTGTGATTTAAACTTTATTTCATATAAACAAACACAACAAATCCCCTTTTTCCCAGACTAGTCTATCATCACATGAATTCACTTATTCACCAGTCAAGTCATAAGGTTTCATAACTTATAACCTGTAACTCTTAATATCGTGTACCTATGAGCAAAAGAAAAGAATTTGTTACCTAGCCAAGGGTAAGAATGCTCACCCTCATCCTTCCTTCTCTGATACAGGCATCCCCTGTATCACACTGTGAAGCATGAAAACCTCAACAGTCCAGCTGCTGTTGGATCAACTTCATAAGCTTTTTGGGTAAGCTGATGTTTTATACCCTCCAGCTTGGAGGTTTGATCTATACCATTTCCATAAATTAGTGGATACTGAGGAAACTCACAGACAAAAGATAATAGCTGCTGTGGGAGACAGCAATTTGCAGGTGATCATGGCTAAATAATGGCCCTTCAGCTCTTTCCGACCACCTGTCCTGCCAACATGGTGCTCTCCCTTTGACATAATGGCACTTCTCCCAGCATACATCAGGCCTTAGCACGAGCTGGTTTAGCCAAAATCCAAGCAGGAGTTGAGTGAATAGTCACACCCAGGGCTCAGTATTGGGGCGAGTTCTGTTTAATATCTTTATAAATGATCTGGATGAGGAGATCCAGTGCACCTCCAGTAAATCTGGAAACAACGCCAAGTTAGGAGGGAGTGTTGATCTGCTGTGGACCTGTTCCAGTGTCTCACCACCCTCAGAGTAAATATTTTTTTCCTAATATCTAATCTAAATCTGCCCTCTTTCAGCTTAAAGCCATTCCCCCTTGTCCTGTCACTACTTGCCTTTGTAAAAAGTCCTTCTCCAGATTTCTTGTATGTTCCCTTTAGGTATTGGAAAACTGTTATAAGGTCTCCCCAGAGCCTTCTCTTCTCCAGGCTGAACAACCCCTACTCTCTCAGCCTGTCTCCATAGGAGAGGTGCTCCATCCCTCTGATCATCTTCGTGGACCTCCTCTGGACTCAGTCTGACAGGTCTATGTCCCTCTTGTGTTGGGGACTCCAGAGCTGAATGCATTACTCCAGGTGGGGTCTCACAAGAGTGGAGAAGATAGGGGCAGGATCACCTCCCTTGACCTGCTGGCCACGCTTCTTTTCATGCAGCCCAGGATACAGTTGGCTTTCTGGGCTACAAGTGTACACTGCCAGCTCACGTGCAGCTTTTCATCCATCAGTATCCACAAGTCCTTCTCCTCAGGGCTGCTCTCAATCCTTTCTCTGCCCAGCCTGTATTTGAGATTGCCCTGATCCACGTGCAGGACCTTGCTCTTGGCCTTGTTGAACTTCATAAGTTTCACACGGGCCCATTCCTCAAGCCTGTTAAGGTCCCCATGGATGGCTACCCTTTCCTCAAGCATACCAACTGCACCACTCAGGTTGGTGTCATCTGCAAATTTGCTGAGGGTGCACACAAATCCCACTGTTTATATTGTTGATGAAGATCTTAAATAGCATTGAGGTCCGGGATCAAGAAGTTACCTCTTCTTCCTCTTCTTCTTCCTCTGATTCATGTATTAATAACTCTTGTTCAGATTCCATCCCCTATAGTAAGTGCAATTGGTCTTCATCTTTCTTCACTGCATGAGTGGCTCTTTGTGGCTCTCGTTTGCTTTTCCCCTTGCTTATAGGGGCAACCGATATTGGCACAAATTGGTCCTTTGGTTTAGCTGCAGTGTCTATCACTGTGGTTGGAGTGCCTGCAGTGTCTATTGTCAGGGTTGGGGTAGTTGCTGGGCTTGGGGGATGAGTAGCTGCATTGTCTGTTGCTTTGCCATCAGATCCAGAGACATCTTTTTCCAGAGACACTCTGTAGGTGTAGGCCAAGCCCCAGCACATTGTAACAAGTTGTCCCTCTCTGGTATTGCCAGAATGACAGCACACCTTGATAAGTGCTTTACATTTTTTCCCCGATTTTGCACTTGTTCAGATGTGAAGTTCCAAAGCAGTGGAGGGGGCCACTGGCCTAGATACTTGCCCATACTATCCCACACAGCCTGCCACTCATGACTGTCCAGCCTCAGGAAAAATCTCTTGGTGGTCCTCCTATATTGTTTTTTTACCTTAGACAAGACCTGAGCCTGACCCTGCTTAACTTTCAAGATCAATCAGATGAAATAGAGTGTTCTCAGGGTGGTATGGTAAAACACACGCTGTATGTGTGGCAACATGCTGATTCCCAGCAAAAGCAGCAGGCAGGTGTCAAGGGTATTCAAAGGCCATCCAAAATCTTTAGAATTCTCAAATGCTGCTTTAAATAGCCTGGTGGGGGAGCAGGGGGTGTGAGGGAAAGTCTCCTTCATAGGTTGACCTCCCGAGGAAGAAGAAAAGATGTGTAATTGCTAAAGAATTCCATTACATACCTCCCAAAGTTTAGAGGTGATGACCACGCTGATAACACAAGCCAGACCAGTTTCATGATCAATGATTCTATTGTATTACAAGTCATTACCATGAAGTGCAGTGAAACAATAACCTTAGCCCAGGCCCCCCAGCTGATAAACACTAAAACCAGCAACTAATGTCTGCAAGTAAGGTATGACATGATGAAAATCTGAGACCAAGCACAACAACTATGAGAGCAAATAAATCAGCATTGTGACGAGTGACTACTAATCTGAAACAATGAATGCTTATCATAAATACGATTACACACACTCTGGTCAGATCTGTCATTATCTCAACCCTTCGAGCCCCACATTGGATGCCAAAAAGAACTGTCATGGTTTAAGCCCAGCCAGCAACTCAGAACCATGCAGCTGCTCGCTCACTCCCCTTTTTCTCTCCCACCTCCGTGCTCCTGGAGGAGCTAAGTAATGTTTACTCTGAACAAGGACTTCTCATTCTCATGCTCTGCCAGGGAGGAGGGGAAGCCGGAAGGAAGCAGAGACAGGACACCTGACCCAAACTAGCCAAAGGGGTATTCCATACCACAGCACATCATGGCCAGTATATAAATTGGGGGCAGTTACCTAGAAGGCCCAGATCGCTGCTCGGGTCGGGCTGGGTATCGGTCGGTGGGTCGTGATCAAGTGTATCCTCTCTCCTTGTTATTTCTCTTAACATTATTATTATTAGTGGTGGTAGTAGTGGTTTTGTATGGTGCCTTCATTACTTGACTGTTTTTATCTCAACCCGTGGGAGTTACATTCTTCCTATTCTCCTCAAGTCCCTCCGGGAGTGGGGGGAGGAGGAATGGGGGGAGTGAGCGAGCGGCTGCGTGGTTCTGAGTTACCGGCTGGGCTTAAAACACGACAGTTCTTTGTGGCGCCCAACATGGGGCACGAAGGGTTGAGATAATGACAGATCTGACCAGAGTGTGTCTAATCATATATGTGATAAGCATTCATTGTTACTACTCATCACAATGTTGATTTATTTGCTCTCAGAGTTGTTGCAAGTACAGCAGCTACACCAACCTCAGTGACAAGCACAGCAGCTACTCAAACCCCGACAGCAACAGACAAGGCAGCTACTCCAAGCACCGCAGCTACACCAACTCCAGCAACAAGTACCGCAGCTACTCAAACCCCGACAGCAACAGACAACGCAGCTGTTGGTGTTACTCAACCCCCAAACACAGCAGCTGCACCAACCCTGGCAACAGACGCTGCAGCCACTCCAACCCTAGTGAAAGACAGTTCAGCCACTGCAACCACAGTGATAGACACTGCAGCTAAATTAAATGGCCAATTTGTGACAATATCTGTTGCCCCTATAAGCAAAAGCAAAAGCAAACGAGAGGCACAAAAAGCAACCTATGCAGTGAAGAAAGATGAAGTCCCAATGCAATTACTACAGGGAACAGCATCTGAACAAGAGTTACTACTACGTAGATCAGAGGAAGAGGAAGAAGAAGAAGAGGTGACTTCTCGACCCCGGACCTCAACCGAGCTGCGGAATATACGAAAAGATTTCAGCCATCTTCCAGGGGAGCACATTGTCACCTGGTTGCTCCGATGCTGGGACAATGGGGCCGAAGGTTACGAACTAGAAGGTAGGGAAGCCAAGCAGCTGGGATCACTTGCTAGGGAAGGAGGAACTGACAAAGAGATTGCAAAAGAGAAACAAGCCCTCAGCCTTTGGAGGCAGCTCTTGGCAGCTGTGAAGGAAAGTTTTCCCTACAAGGATGATGTTATGAGTCGATCAGCCAAGTGGACCACGATAGAGAGAGGCATCCAGTCCCTGAGGGAATCAGCCATTATAGAGATGATCTATCGTAGGCCGGATGCCGGGAATGCATCCATAGATCCAGATGAAGTTGAATGTACACAACCCATGTGGCGGAAACTTACACGGAGTGCACCATCATCATATGCCCACTCATTGGCATCAATGACCTGGAGTGAGGCAGCACCACCAACAGTGGATGAAGTGAGTCATCAACTCCATGATTTCGAAGACAATCTCACCCCTTCCATCATTTCAGCTGTGGAAAAACTGTCCCAGGAGTTCAAACAATTCAGAGATGATTTATCCAATCTATCCAGCTCCCCACGTGTACCAACCCATGTCTCAACTATTAACAGAAGGTGCTGGAGAAAGAAAATATAGGAGGTACACACCATGGGCCACCCTATGGTTTTACCTGTGGGACCACGGAGGAGACATGAGAAAGTGGGACAGAAAACCTACCTCAGTTCTGGAGGAACGGGTGCGTGAACTGAAGTGGAGAACAATGGTCAAGGATGATCCTCCCAGGAAAGTTGCTGCTCCAGTCTCTGGTGAGCAGCTTCCCAGATGGAGTGGAAGAGCTGATTTTACTCCAGCTCCTGTGATAAGGAATACTAATCCCTTTATACAAGACATAAGAGGACAATCTTGTGATCACTACTAGTGGGGCCCTGCCTCCAGCCAGGTGGAGGAGAGGGACAATGGGGTTGACTGGACTGTGTGGATCAGATGGCCTGGCACATCAGTCCCACAGGAGTATAAGGCTCTAGTAGATACCGGTGCACAGTGTACCCTGATGCCATCAAGGTATCAAGGGGTGGAACCCATTCGTATTGCTGGAGTGACAGGAGGATCCCAGGAGTTGACTGTACTGGAGGCTGAAATCAGCCTGACTGGGAGGAAGTGGCAAAAGCACCCCATTGTGACTGGTCCAGGGGCTCCATGCATCCTTGGCCTAGACTACCTCAGGAGAGGGTACTTCAAAGACCCAAAAGGGTATAGATGGGCTTTTGGTATCGCTGCCTTGGAGAAAGAGGAAATGAAGCAGCTGTCCCCCTTGCCCGGTCTCTCAGAGGATCCTTCTGTTGTGGGCTTGCTGAAGGTCGAAGAACAGCAAGTGTCAATCGCAACCACAACAGTGCACCGGCAGCAATATCGCACCGAGACTCCTTGATTCCCATCCATAAGCTGATCCGTAGACTGGAGAGCCAAGGAGTGATCAGCAGGACCCGCTCACCCTTTAATAGCCCCATGTGGCCAGTGCAAAAGTCTAATGGAGAGTGGAGACTAACAGTAGATAATCGTGGCCTGAACGAAGTCACACCACCATTGAGTGCTGCCATACCGGACATGCTAGAACTTCACTATGAACTGGAGTCAAAGGCAGCCAAGTGGTATGCCACAAGTGATATTGCCAATGCATTTTCCTCAATCCCTTTGGCAGCAGAATGCAGGCCGCAGTTTGCTTTTACTTGGAGGGGCGTCCATTACACTTGGAACCGACTGCCCCAGGGGTGGAAACACAGCCCTACCAAGTGCCATGGATTGATCCAGGCTGCACTGGAACAGGGGCAAGCTCCAGAACACCTGCAATACATTGATGACATCATCGTGTGGGGTGATACAGCAGAAGAAGTTTTTGAGAAAGGGAGGAAGATAATCCAAATCCTGCTGAAGGCCAGTTTTGCCATAAGACGGAGTAAGGTCAAGGGACCTCCACAGGAGATTCAATTTTGGGGAATAAAATGGCAAGATGGACGTCGCCAGATGCACAGGGATGTGAACAAGAAGATAACAGCAATGTCTCCACCAACTAACAAGAAACACAAGCTTTCTTAGGTGTTGTGGGGTTCTGGAGAATGCACATCCCAAATTTCAGTCTGATTGTAAGCCCTCTCTATCATGTGACCCGGAAGAAGAATGATTTCAAATGGGGCCCTGAGCAACAACAAGCCTTTGAACAAATTAAACGAGAGAGAGTTCATGCAGTAGCCCTTGGACCAGTCCGGGCCGGGCCAGATGTAAAAAATGTGCTCTATACCGCAGCCAAGGAGAATGGTCCTACCTGGAGCCTCTGGCAGAAAGCTCCAGGGGAGACTCGAGGTCGACCCCTCAGCTTTTGAAGTTGGGGATATAGACGATCTGAGGCCAGCTATACTCCCACTGAAAAAGAGATACTGGCAGCCTATGAAGGGGTTCGAGCTGCCTCAGAAGTGATTGGAACTGAAGCGCAGCTCCTCCTGGCACCCCGGTTGCCTGTGCTGGGCTGGATGTTCAAAGGCAGGGTCTCCTCTACACATCATGTAACTGATGCTACGTGGAGTAAGTGGGCTGCAGTAGTTATACAACGAGCTCAAATAGGAAATCCCAGTTATCCAGGAATTCTAGAAGTCATCATGGACTGGCCAGAGGGCAAAGATTTTGGGATGTCACCAGAAGAGGAGGTGATGCATGCTGAAGAGGCCCCACCATATAATGAACTGTCAGAGAGTGAAAAGCAATATGCCTTGTTTACTGATGGGTCCTGCCATAATGTGGGAAAGCATCGGAGATGGAAGGCAGCTGTGTGGAGTCCCCTAGGAGAAGGTGCAGAAACTGCTGAGGGAGAGGGTGAATTGAGTCAGTTTGCAGAGGTGAAAGCCATCCAGCTGGCCTTGGACATTCCCAAAGGAGAAAAATGTCCAGCACTTTTTCTCTATACTGACTCATGTATAATGGCAAATGCGCTGTGGGGGTGGTTGCAGCAATGGAAGCAGAGCAACTGGCAACGCAGAAGTAAACCCATCTGGGCTGCTGCATTGTGGCAAGATATCACTGCCCGGGTGCAGAACCTGGTGGGGAAGGTATGCCACGTAGATGCTCGTACCCAAGAGTCGGGCCACTGAGGAACACCAGAACAACCAACAAGTGGATAAAGCTGCTAAGATTAAAGTGGCTCAGATGGACTTGGATTGGCAACATAAGGGTGAATTATTTTTAGCCCGGTGGGCCCATGACACCTCAGGCCACCAAGGCAGAGATGCAACATATAGATGGGCTCGTCATCAAGGGGTGGACTTAACAATGGACACTATTGCCCAGGTTTTTCATGAATGTGAACATGTGCTGCAATTAACAAGCCAAGCAGTTAAAGCCTCTCTGGTATGGAGGACGATGGCTGAAGTACAAATATGGGGAGGCCTGGCAGATTGACTCTATCACACTCCCGCTGACCTGCCAAGGCAAGCGCTATGTGCTCACCATGGTGGAAGCAACCACCGGATGGCTGGAAACCTGTGCTGTGCCCCATGCTACTGCCTGGAACACTATCCTGGGCCTTGAGAAATAAGTCTTGTGGCAACACAGCACCCCAGAGCGAATTGAGTCAGACAATGGGACTCATTTCCGGAACAAACTTATAGACACTTGGGAATGATATCTCTCTCTTTGGGTGTGGGTGTGGGTGTATATATATATATATGAGACAAAAGCAATGGTATATTGAAAAATGTGGGATCTGAGCATGACCTGAATGGTATGGAATAAGGGGTGGATACTGTTCTGGGTTCAGCTATAGCAGTCATTTTTTCTCCTTCTTAGTAGTTGGTGCAGTGCTGCGGTTTTGACTGTCAGCTTGGGAACAATGCTGATAACACCAATGTTTTTAGTTATTGCTACGTAATGTTTACTCCGACCAAGGACTTTTCAGTCTCATGCCCTGCCAGGGAGGAGGGGAAGCCGGGAGGAAGCAGAGACAGGACACCTGACCCAAACTAGCCAAAGGGGTATTCCATACCATGGCACGTCATGCCCAGTATACAAACTGGGGGGAGTGACCTGGAAGGCCGAAATCGCTGCTCAGGTTGGGCTGGGTATCGGTCGGCAGGTGGTGAGCAATTGTATTCTCTCCCCTTGTTATTTCCCTTATCATTATTATTATTAGTGGTAGCAGTAGTGTTTTTGTATTATTCCTTGGTTTCTCGGCTGTTCTTATCTCAACCCATGGGAGTTAGATTCTTCCAATTCTCCTCCCCATCCCTCTGGGAGCGGCATGAGTAGGAAGGGGGGGAGTGAGCAAGCGGCTGCGTGTTTCCAAGTTACCAGCTGGGATTAAACCATGACAGTTTAGACACTTTTGTCTCTGTTAGATTACCCATCCAGCAAGCAGAATTGCTGTACGGATCCATGCATCAGTTTTTTAATGATCTTTGACTGAGAAGGCACTCAGTGACATGGAGAGTTTTAAGTAACATATGAATATGCTGAGGTGCTAGATTTATGGATAAGTACATACCACGGGACTTTTTGGTGTTCTTCACAGAGCTGTACAACCTCACACTACCTTAGCTGGACTGTGCCCATTTCTGTCCTTGAAGGCAAAAGACTTTACTGGGCAAAGTACTGGGCCTGGAATGAGAAGTCTGAGGTCTATCCATCTCTATAACTGCTCTTCTCTATCATCTTAGAATCATAGAATAGTAAGGGTTGGAAAGGACCTTAAGATCATCTAGTTCCAACCCCCCTGCCATGGGCAGGGACACCTTGCACTAAACCACGTGGTCCAAGGCTCTGTCCAACCTGGCCTTGAACACCGCCAGGGATGGAGCATTCACATCTTCCCTGGGCAACCCATTCCAGTGCCTCACCACCCTCACTGTAAAGAACTTCTCCCTTATATCTAACCTAAACTTCCCCTGTTTAAGTTTGAAGCCATTACCCCTTGTCCTACCACTACAGTCCCTAAGGAAGAGTCCTTCCCCAGCAACCTTATAGACCCCCTTCAGATACTGGAAGGCTCCTATGAGGTCTCCACGCAGCCTTCTCTTCTCCAGGCTGAACAGCCCCAACTCTCTCAGCCTGTCTTCATATGGGAGGTGCTCCAGCCCTCTTATCATCCTCGTGGCCCTCCTCTGGACTCGCTCCAACAGCTCCATGTCCTTTTTATGTTGAGGACACCAGAACTGTACGCAGTACTCCAAGTGAGGTCTCACAAGAGCAGAGTAGAGGGGCAGGATCACCTCCTTTGACCTGCTGGTCACGCTTCTTTTGATGCAGCCCAGGATACGGTTGGCTTTCTGAGCTCCAAGCGCACACTGCCAGCTCATGTTAAGCTTCTCGTCAACCAACACCCCCAAGTCCTTCTCTGCAGGGCTGCTCTGAATCTCTTCTCTGCCCAACCTGTAGCTGTGCCTGGGATTGCCCCGACCCAGGTGTAGGACCTTACACTTGGCTTGGTTAAACTTCATAAGGTTGGCATTGGCCCACCTGTCAAGCATGTCAAGGTCCCTCTGGATGTCATCCCTTCCCTCCAGCGTATCAACCGAACCACACAGCTTGGTGTCGTCAGCAAACTTGCTGAGGGCGCACTCAATCCCACTGTCCATGTCGCCGACAAAGATGTTGAACAGGACCGGTCCCAACACTGATCCCTGAGGGACACCACTTTTTACTGTTTTCCAACTGGACATCGAGCCATTTACCACAACTATTTGCCTGCAGCCATTGAGCCAGTTCTTTATCCACTGAGTGGTCCATCTATCAAATTGATGTTTCTCCACTTTAGAGACAAGGATGTGTAATTGCCGAGGTGAGTATCTCCGGAGAGGACGCCTTTAACACCGGAGCAGGCAGAAGCACAGCGTCCAGGAGCCTCAGTTCGGAGCGGCAAGAGTGTTAGAGGGAGCCCCAAGTCCTCAACAGGACTTGCCCAGGAGCCGGCAGCTCAGCTGACGCGAGCAGCTGACTCACAGGGGGCGGCGCCAGGAGTGACAGCACCAGCCCTCAGTGGGTAAAAACCCATCCCAGGGAGCGCGAGCGACCAGGAGCGCAGCGAACAGGGCGTGGCACGTCAGTCAGGGCGTGGCGCGGCAGCTCGCGCAGGCAGGGCGAGCGGGCAGCGAGCGGGATGGTGAGCACTCGCCTCAGCACCCGGGCCTGCTCTGGGAGCTCTGCCCCGGCGGTGGCCAGCGTAGGCACCCAGACAGAGCCAATGAAAGGGGAGGCTGCGGCGCAGACCTCGGAGTGTAGAAAGTGCCTCGACTGGTCTCTTGAGGCGAGGGTGCACAATGGGCAGGGCTGCACTTGGTGCGCCCTAGTGGAGGTCCTCCTGCAGCAGGTGGCTGAGCTGCGGGAGGCTGTTGGAGAGCTAAAAGATGCCAGGGAAGCTGAGAGGAAGCTGGGCTGCTTGTTCCAGGCCCAAACTGTACAGGGGCCGCAAACATCCGGCATTGCTCATATAGGAAAGAAGGAGGGCAGCAACCCAGGAAGCTGGGAATTAGTAACAAGAAAAACTAACAAAAAAAGGAGGAAGAGGGCAATTAACGACAAGGGACTTCCTCCTTAATCTCATGTCCCCACCCAGAACCGCTTCGCAGCTCTGCAGAGGGCTAAAGAGAAAGCACCCACTACACCTAATGAGCATTCTGCTGATGCACCAGTAAGGAGGATCACTACTGGTGCCTCCAGGAAAAAGAAGAGGGTCGTAGTAGTAGGGGACTCTACTTTGAAAGGCACAGAGGCACCCATCTATCAGCCTGATCCAGTCTTGAGGGAGGTGTGTTGCCTGCCAGGGGCTCAGATCAGGGATGTTGCTGAGAGGCTGCCTGCTCTAGCAAGTCCTGCTGACTATTACCCCCTTCTAGTGGTCCATGTGGGTGCTAGCGATATAGATAGCAGTAGCCTGGAGAACATTAAGAAGGACTACAGAGCCCTGGGAGAGGTGGTTAGGGGCTCTGGAGCTCAGATAGTTTTTTCATCGATTCTCCAGGACAAAGGGGAGGACCTTAAAAAAGCTAGGCGTGTTTGGCAGGTTAATAAATGGTTAGAATGGTGGTGCCATAGTCAGGGGTTTGGCTATTTAGAACATGGGGCTCCATTTGGGAGGCCAGGTCTACTGGAGGCTGGTGGAGCTGGTCTGACAAAGAAGGGGAAGAGCTGTTTTGGTAGGAGGCTTGCCAGGCTGGTCAGGAAAGCTTTAAACTAGATGTGTTGGGGGAGGGGAGCATTGATCCATCCCAACACTCCTGGTCAGTTGCCAGCACCTGTAATAAGTGCTTGGAGTGATGTAGAGATGTTCCAGCTGCCCCAGCCGTTGAGTCGGCTGCATTTGGAGCTCGGCTAAGGTGCCTCTATACAAACGCCCGTAGTATGGGGAACAAGCAAGAGGAATTAGAGATGTGTGCAAGGCTACGGGAATATGATGTCATTGGTATCACAGAAACATGGTGGGATGGCTCCTATGACTGGAATGTTGGAATGGAAGGTTACAGGCTGTTTAGAAAAGACAGGCCAGGCAGAAGGGGAGGGGGTGTTGCTATCTATGTCAGTGATAGGCTAGAGAGTATGGAACTCTGTCAGGGGATGGGTGATGGGTTAACAGAGTGTTTGTGGGTGAGGATCAAAGGGAGAACAGCAATGGGGGACATTACAGTGGGGATCTGTTACAGGCCGCCTGATCAAGAGGACTCTGTGAATGAAGCGCTCTACAGACAGATAGGAGCAGCCTCACGCTCGCAGGCCCTTGTCCTCATGGGGGACTTCAACCATCCTGACATCTGTTGGAGGGACGGTATGGCCTGGCAGAAGCAATCCAGGAGGTTCCTCAATTGTGTGGAAGACGACTTCCTCTTTCAAGCAATAGAGGAGCTGACAAGGAGAGGTGCCATGCTGGACCTCGTGCTCACCAACAGGGAGGGGCTGGTTGGAAATGTGATGCTTCAGGGCAGCCTTGGCTGTAGCGATCACGAGATGGTTGAGTTTGAGATCCTCAGGACAGTGAGAAGAGCATGCAGCAAGCTCACTGCCCTGGACTTCAGGAGAGCAGACTTTGGCCTCTTCAGGAACCTGCTTAGTAAGGTTCCATGGGATATAGTCCTAGAGGGCAGGGGGGCCCAAGACTGCTGGTCGATATTCAAGGATCACCTGCTACGTGCTCAAGAGTGTTGCATCCCGACTAGAAGAAAGTGCAGCAGGAGGGCCAGGAGACCTCCATGGATGGACAAGGAGCTGCTGAGGAAACTTGGAGGGAAAAAAGAAGCTTATAAAAGGTGGAAGTGAGGACAGGCAGCCTGGGAAGAATGTAGGAGCATTGCCCGGGAAGCTAGGGACCAGGTTAGGAAAGCTAAGGCCCAGCTAGAATTAAGTTTGGCAAGGGATGTAAAAGATAACAGGAAAGGATTCTATAGATAGGTAGCAAATAAAAGACAGACTAGGGACAATGTGGGCCCTCTCCGGAAGCTATCAGGAGAACTGGTACCATGGATTTGGAGAAGGCTGAGGTTCTTAATGACTTCTTTGCCTCAGTCTTCACTAGCAAATGCTCTGACCACACCACCCAAGTCTTGGAAAGCAAATGCAGGGACTGTGAAAATGAAGACCTTAGGCCCACTGTAGGAGAGGATCAGGTTCGAGATCATCTTAAGAACCTGAACATGCACAAGTCCATGGGACCTGACGAAATCCATCCACGGGTCCTGAAGGAGCTGGCGAATGAAGTTGCTAAGCCACTGTCCATCATATTCGAAAAATCCTGGCAGTCAGGTGAAGTTCCTGATGACTGAAAGAAGGGTAATATAACCCCCATTTTCAAGAAGGGGAAGGTGGAAGACCCGGGGAACTACAGACCAGTCAGTCTCACCTCTGTGCCTGGCAAAATCTTGGAACAGTTTCTCCTGGAAAACATGCTAAGGCACATGAAAAACAAGGAGGTGGTTGGTGACAGCCAACATGGTTTCACTAAGGGGAAATCCTGCCTGACCAATTTGGTGGCCTTCTATGATGGAGCCATGGAACTGATGGACAGGGGCAGAGCAGTTGACATCATCTACCTGGACTTGTGCAAAGCATTTGACACTGTCCCACACAACATCCTTGTCTCTAAATTGGAGAGACATCAATTTGATAGATGGGCCATTCGGTGGATAAAGAACTGGCTGGATGTCCGCATGCAAAGAGTTGTGGTAAATGGCTCGATGTCCAGTTGGAAACCTGTAACAAGATCGCTGCACGGGTCAGGCTGGGTCAGCGGGTGGTGAGCAATTGTGTTGTGCATCACTTGTGTTTATTTTTTTCTTTTCCTTTTCCCCTTTTAGTTTTTTATTCTCTCGCCTTGTTATTTCCCTTATCACTATTATTATATTGTACTTTATTTTTGTTATTAAACTGTTCTTATCTCAACCTGTGGGTTTTACATTCTTTCAATTCTCCTCTCCATCCTGCCCGGGGAGGGGGTAAGGGCAGGTTGTGAGCGAGCAGCTGCGTGGTATTTATTTGCCAGATGGGTTTAAACCACAACAAATGTTTTCTTAAACCAAAGCCTAGGACTTGACATCACAGTTTTCAGCATGCCTGAAATTAATTGCCAGTCAGTTGTGAGCTTCCTTTGGTGTTTATTGGACTGATGAGTCCAAGAATCCACAGCTGTGACATAATAGTAGTGAACCTTGCTAGAGTGCTGTTTCTGCTGACAAGCAGGATACGCCACAAAATGACCACACACTAGCTGTATAACATGCACAGTTTATTAAACAAGCACATTAAAGCAAACAAGCACACTAACATGAATCAGGTATATATCTATATATACATATATAGCAAACAAGCATAATAAAGCGAATCAGATATATATATGTATATATGTATAGCACAGAGGAAAATTAGCAATGCATCAAATCATTACTGCATAGAGAGAACAGAGATCAAGAAGAAATATATCACCAATTACCAGTGAAACATCATCCAGGCCCACACTTCAAGCTGGGAAGCCTCGTTGCAGCCGATGCCAGGAGTCTCAGGTAACTGGGAAAATTCCTACACAGCGTGTCCATCCATAGGTGAGGCTTCGGATTCGTCCACAAGAGGGTCCTGCTTTTATACCCTTAGAAAAACAACCAGCTTTATGCCAGATCTGTAATTGTTTACTTGTGTGGCCATACAGTTTTTCATGATCTCACTGTTGTCCATGCCGAGAACATTGGCCAGGCGTACCGGTGCAGCCAAGTATGAAGGTCATAGAACAGCTGCACACCTATGTTTTCCTGCCTCTTTCTAGCAAACACTCATGATGAACATAAACATATGTTCATCTACTGAATACACTTTGACAAAAAAACCCATACTTTATGTGTCTCAGTCATGAGAGGGAATCAATTCTCAGCTACGTTTCCATCCATTACATTCGGTCCTTTGATTCCTGATCATGATGGAGACACACAAGATGCAATGTCTCATGATTGGTACCACAGACAGCAGGTCCATATTGTTAATAAAATGAGTATAGCAACTATTATGCACAATGAGGGACGCTAGAGTTATATTCCCACTACTACTGCTCAGGTTGTATACATTTTCAGTACTATTAGCACAGTGAATATAAGAACTAGAAAGGTTACAACATTTGATATCAATAATACTAGCATTAGCTATAGTTACTACATCTTAATCTGTTTGATGTTGTACAAACAATCATTCATAGAATTTTCCCGACAAACTGGTTGCCCACAGATGTACTCCTGGGGAAAATGTTGAACTTGCTATGAAGGCAAGGTTCATTCACATTACAGGTGTAATTATCTTGTCTGCAAAGTCTGGTGCTGCTCTTCCATCTCCAGCACACAAGCAAGTTGTCAATCCTTTTCAGATATCTTCCTGGGGTAATGGCATCACCCAAAGGGACCATAAGACATACGAGGACAGCTAAGACCTGTAGTTTCTGTAAAACACAAAACTAAAACATAATAATATCATTCTCTCAAATAGCATTTATTCGCAGGGACATATTCCCATTTTTCTTGTCTGGATTTAATCACTAATACCATATTCTCTTTTCCAGTGGCAATAATTTCAGCCAGCTCGGGTGGGCCCTTGGGTGTTTGGACCCAAACTTTAGCTCCACTATTCATTTGGTCAGTGGATCCAAATACATGGTTCCCTTGAGCTGTAGTTATCTGTGGGGCTTCCCCCTCACTCACTTGTGTTTTCAACACAGGCAAAATCAACATTTGAGCAACACGGTCTCGTGGCTGAATTAAGATATCTTGATCTTTGCTATTCAACAAAATCACCTTGATCTCCCCTTGATAATCTGAATCAGTGATGCCCCCAAGTATTTGAATACCTTTGATTGCTAAACTGGACCCTGGGGCTATCAAACCAAAGTAACCTGATGGAATATATACTCCAGTACCAGTATCAATGACACAAATGCCTTGGGTATTCAATCTATGCATTTGTAAAGCATACAAATCTAATCCTGCAGCATCCTGAGTTGCTCAATAAGGTGCTAAAGCTCCCTCCTTTATTTCCCAGTATGTGAGGGTCTCTACTACTGTTAATGGTTTTATTTGCAAACTAGGAGTAGTCATCCTCATTAAAGGGGTTTCCATTTCCCCAATGGGTCTGTTGTTCAACATCTGTAGTGCTTCAGAAAAATGGTCTCTCCGCATGTTTAATTTGCCTCCCCCCAGTTTCTTCAACTGTTCTTTAAGCAAGCCATTCATCTGTTCAATTAATCCAGCGGCTTGTGGATAATATGGTATATGAAATATCCATTGGATGTTGTTCATATCAGCAAATTATTGTACCTTCTGGTTTTTAAAGTGTGAACCACTGTCAGTCTGAATTTGCAAAGGAATGCCGTAGTATAAAATAATAAATTCCAGTGTTTTAATAGTACTGTCCTGGGTTGCTTGTCTACATGGATGTGCTATTAAATATCCAGAGTATGTGTCAACAGCTGTACACACATATTGACAACCCCGATGGGCCGGCAGAGGACCTATATAATCCATTTGCTGGATTTGCCCTTGTAATTTTCCTCAGTTCAATTGCCCTAGTACTATATGTGGTATGGTCCTTTGCTGTGTATGTTGGCAGATGGGGCACTGGGCTATCACTGTTGTAATGATATCCAAATTTATAACAATTCCGTGGTCCTGGGCCCACCTGTAGGTGGCTTTCTCTCCAAGATGACTGCATTTCTGGTGTGCCCATTTGGCCAAACCCATCTGTTGTTAGTGATGAGGGTCTTCCACCACAACTTGAGAGATTTTTGCTTGTCCATCTGCAACAGAATTATACCATCGTTCTAGGGTGTCGGTTCCACAGTGAGCGTCTACATGGAACACTGTGACTTGAGTTTGTTGGACAAATGCCCAAATATCTTGCCACAATTCCTTCCCCCATACTTCTTTGGAATGAATTTCCAGTCATGTGCGGCCCAAGTTGGGAGCCAGGTAGCTAAACCATTGGCAACTGACCATGAATCTGTAAAAATATGACATTGTCCTAGTTCTTCTTGTTTAATTGCCACATATACAGCATATAATTCGGCATACTGGCTACTTTTACCTTCACCCATAGTGACTTGGAACTTATTCTGGGATGGGTTATAGGCTACAGCTTTCCAGAAACGTTTCCCACTAATATATTTAGCTGACCCATCAGTAAACCAGTCATGCTTCCTCTCTTCTTCTGTCAATTGGTCTAGGGGTTTTCCCCATTTTGCCAGTGATTTTTGTTTGCTGCTCAGGTGATCTACATTTGCTGGTTCACTTGCAGGGGTGTCGGCAACTTTCTCTCAGTTAGGTTCCCATCCATTACAAGTGCATTTTTGCTGCTGTTTCCAAACTCTTAGCAAGGTAAAGGGGAGTTTCCCAAGAAGGATAAATGAAAGAAATCATGAGTACACTGACCAAACTTGAAACGTGCTAGGTGCTTCAGAGGGATGCCTTCTGCTCATGCTTTATCAAGAAATGCGAGTATTACACAGCTGTCAGATATCAGCATCCTGCAAGATGAAGCCCCTAGTACATACACTGTAACTGTAGTGCTGCTTGATACACATCATTTTACAATGGTCATGCACTAAACAGACTATGATGGCAGATAAACGCCACCTTTAATAGTCAATCTAGCTAAGGTTACGACAGGTTTAGAAGTATTACAATTTTAATAGAATAAGTTATCACTTTAAAATCTGTGTTGTAGCTGTAGCAATGCTGAAAAATTACAATTTTATGGATACAGTTTATGATATAGCTTCTTGGTGCTTACTTGATGGCAGCTGTGTTATGATGCTTTGTTTTCATTTAGAATTGCAGTTCTATAGATCCTTTCTGTGACTTGTCTTAAATAATTACTTCCAAATGTCAGTTTATGCAAGTGAGCAAGCACTTGCTAGTCCTGCTGTAGTCTTATATTATGTTTACTAGTTATATTTACTAGAAATATTGGGTAGAATCTAAACCAGAAGGCCTGGTGAATTAGCTTATGCAATATGCAAATTATCCACCAGGAGAAGACTGCTATGCCAAATCACTGAACTATGATGCCATGCTTCAAAGAAACATTTCCAAGGGGAAAATGCCATACTACTTCACATATGAAATGTTGTTACATTTTCAACAAGCAATGTCATTCCACTTGTCACCACTTTCAGCACTCATTTTTTTAAATTAATTTAGTTCTTTAGAAAGGTGCCAGACAAGCAGACCTTGATAATTCCTTTTGTCTATTTGCAAATGTGAAGTTTCAAGGATCACTATATAAGTACCACGTCTTAGGGGGTCTAATCTAGCGTTTGCTAAAGTTTGTTCACTTTCTGGCTTCAGGTGTTCCTTATCTCACTTTGCAGGCTCTAGGAAATGTTGAGGCTTGGCAAATGCAGAAGTTTCTGCTGTAAGAAGTAAACCAGGTCCGTTGTATGAAATACTGTAGGAAGCTGATTATCATTACTGTTGTGGTTTAAGCCCAGCCGGTAACTCAGAACCATGCAGCCGCTCACTCACTCCCCCCCTTCTTCCTCCCCCCGCTCCCGGAGGGATGGGGAGGAGAATCAAAAGAATGTAACTCCCACAGGTTGAGATAACAGTCCAGTAACTAAGGTATAATACAAAACCGCTACTGCTACCACTAATAATAATAATGATAAGGGAAATAACAAGGGGAGAGGATACAATTGCTCACCACCCGCCGACCGATACCCAGCCTGACCTGAGCAATGATCTGGGCCTTCTGGGTAACTCCCCCCAGTTTATATACTGGGCATGATGTGCCGTGGTATGGAATACCCCTTTGGCTAGTTTGGGTCAAGTGTCCTGTCTCTGCTTCCTCCCGGCTTCCCCTCCTCCCTGGCAGAGCATGAGACTGAGAAAGTCCTTGGTCGGAGTAAACATTACTTAGCAACTAGAAACATCGGCGTTATCAGCGTTGTTCCCAGGCTGAAAGTCGAAAACACAGCACTGCACCAGCTACTAAGAAGGAGAAAAAATGACTGCTGTAGCTGAACCCAGGACAGTTACCCAAGGGTTTTGCATCCATCCATCCATTCATCCACCCAATGTAAACCCAGATGACTGGCACATTGGTAATACTACCACAGACAAGATCCCCCAAATGACTGTTAGCAACCTAAAGTCAGTCAGTCACTGCAATTTCCCTGTGCCAGTTGAAAATATATCTGTTAATACACTACTCTGGTCACAGTTTCAGCTTCTACTGCCCAACCACCATGGGAACCCAAAGCCCTCTTGCCTCATGAAAATCTCCAGTGTATTCTGGAGTATTTCTTTCAGTGTATTTCTTTCCCTATTGGCCCGCAATTGTGAGCAAATGGATATGCTCTCTTGTAAAGAATGAACATATGAAGGATTGTGTTCCTGCTGGGAGCAAGAGACTGCCAGGGAAGCTGGGGAAAGCCAACCTGTAGGGTTGTGGAAGAAATGGGGCTGTATATAGGGCTGCACAGAAAAGATGCAAGCCAAAGGCTGGAAAAGGTACAAGAAATAATATTGTTAAGGTGTCCACTCAATTGATTCGCATCAGGTTTATCTCCTTCCATGAGGTGCTGCAGGGTGTGACCAAAGGATAAGGCCTGGCCAGAACACGGATTTACCTCTCTTCCTGTTAAATGTCCATAGTTAGGAGAGGCACCCACTGCTGCTCCAAAGGGAAGTTTAAACCCTCTTTGCTGCTATGCAAAAAGTGCCTTATTCATATCTTCATGAGACAGAGCAGTGAAAGGTAGGCCCAAGTCTGTCAGAGTATCACTAGTCTTTCAATGTTGTGACTGTCAATGTGCCATGGGAGAAGGATGTCCCCACCAGCATCCTCTAGAGGGACTGAATACACCTACATATCAAAATATTCTGCACCTTTGCTATCCACCAGCACTCCTGGAGAGGACATATAAAATCCAACCTCCAACTCTTGCAGGCTTCATATTAGATAATCCTTTCCCATTTCTTTTTTGATCTCCAGCTTTAAGCAGTCTGTTACTCTGACTTCATGCAGTAAAAAGTTTATTTTTTTATTTCAAAGTTTATTTTTTATTTAAAATCTATTTATTTGGTGGGCTCAGTGAACCTGAATGACTAATGCATGGATTTCAACCCTGATACTGCCCAATGCCCCATCTGGCTTGACTGCTGCATCTCTCCATTGCCCTGCTGATCTTAGCGCAGCTCTACCCAAGGGTAGACCTTTTGCAATTGAGGGTGGTAATCCCAAGAGCAGCAACAAAGCTCAACATATGCTTAAATTAACTTTCATTTAACAGGTATATACTTAGTCTCTTTGATATAGTTGGATCTTAGTTTGTCAAACTGGAATCAAGCTTTGCCTTTCAATTCTTTTATTCATTCACCTCTAATAAAGCATCCTGAGTATTTAGGGGGTTATAGCATTTCAGGGTGCTTTTCTCTAGTTGTCTTTTGGTCTTGTGACTTATTCCCCCATCTCAGGATAATATAACTGCAAAGAAATATTCTCTGCAGATTATCATGCCTTATTGCTAAAACTGAAACTCTCTCCTCTCTTGGTGAACATCTGCTCTTTCCTCCTCATAAAATAGTGGGAAATGTTTCTCTCAGCACAAGAAAAAAAAATCAATAATTGTTTTTTTCATTTCTTGCATGTCCTGGCCTTGCAGACAAAATCAATGTCTCCTCTTAAAATATCAGTCCTGCTGTGTCCACTTGCAGAAAGCAATATATTATTTTCACAGTCTGTCTGGATAAGAAGCCATACCACCCCAGCATGTGATTTTGCTGAATTATGAAATAAAGCAGATTATTTGCCAGTAGACAAAGATGTGTCCTTTCAATTTCACGTCTAACCCTATTTTAGCTCATTTCTATTCAAGAGGGGCTCGTGTCTAAAGTTCTTAATTCTAACAGTGGTCTGGTCAGAAAACTCAAATGATGTCTAGAACAACATTTATTATATTGTAAATTCTGTCTTTAGTTGCGCCACATGGGTTCAATATTATGTGTCAAACTTGTGTCACTGGAGATAAAATTCTTCTCATCAGTCTCTGTGAAACCATGTACAGCATGGAAAAGATGAAGAAAGAACAATTACTCACAGTTTTGCATAACACAAGAACCAGAAGTCATCAAATGTCATAAGATGGCAGGTTCATAACGAACAGAAGTAGGCATTCTGTCATATAACATACAGTTGCTTGTGGAACTCATTGCCACAAGATACCACAAATGCCATAGTCCTACCTGGGATCAAAAAGTAATTAAACACAGTCACAGAAGAGTGTGTTTCAATTTTCAAATTTTCAGTTCTTTTTGCATACTTATTTGTACAAGGGACTGGATGCTCTGTTGACGAGTACTGTGAACTAGGTAGTGAGGAAATGTGATTAATACAAGATTATGAAGACTCCATCATAAAATGTATTCCACTTAATTTTGACACTCTACTCACATCTGGTTATACAGGTGTGGTGGGTTGACCCTGGCCAGCAGCTAAGCATGCACACAGTTTGATTGCTTACTTTCTCCCCCCAGCAGGAAAAGGGAGAGAATGGGAAGAGCAAAAGTGAAAAAACTCATAGGTCGACATAAAGACAGTTTAATAGGTGAAGGAAAGAAAAAAAAACAAGTGATGCAAAGGAAATAATTCACCACCACCAACTGATGCCCTGTCAATCTCCAAGCACCAGCCACTTTGAAAGCCAAAATGACTCTTCTTCTTCCTCTACTCAGTTTTTATTGTCAAGCATGATGTCATATGGTATGGAATAGTCCTTTGGTCAATTCATGTCAGCTGTCCCAGCTGTGTCCCCTCCCCAATCTCTTACCAACCCCCAGCCTACTTGCTGGGAGGGCAGAGAGGTAAAAAGAAAGCCTTGATGCTGCGGAAGCACTGTTCGGCACCAGCTGAAACACTGGTGAGTTAATAACGATGTTTTTGTTAAAAATCTAAAATACAGAACCATATAAGCTGCTATGAAAAATGTTAACTTGTCCTGGGTTCAGCTGTAGCAGTCATTTTTCTCCTTCTTAGTAGCTGGTGCAGTGCTATGTTTTCGACATTAGTCTGAGAACAGTGCTGATAATACACTGACGTTTTTAGTTGTTGCTAAGTAATGTTTACTCTGACCAAGGACTTTCTCAGTCTCATGCTCTGCCAGGGAGGAGGGGAAGCTGGGAGGAAGCAGAGACAGGACACCTGATCCAAACTAGCCAAAGGGGTATTCCATACCAGTTCAGCTTCACTATTCCAAATGCAACTACCCAGTAACATAAAGTCCTCCTGTAGAAAGTGACATCTGGTCAAAACACTACCAAGTTACAAGAAGCTGAAGCCCTTCTCTGCTTCAGCAAAAGGAATGCAATATTCAGACTAAGCACAAATATAATTTCAATTCTTCAACATGCATGACACAAAACCTGCAGTGTCCTTGCTTATTTGGTTTACTTCTGGGAGAGATATGTAGGGGGGGGGAAAAAGAGTAAGGCAGAATCAGTTCCTTCTCTAAAACAATAGAGATAGAGAGCATTCCACCAGCCTACAGGACCTCACAGGCTGTTACTGGCAGGAGACAAGGCCAACTGGGGGATTTCAAAGGTTGTGAGCAGCTGTCAGAAAGCCCTAATGAAGTTGTGCTTTTCAGCTGTGTTTTGGGTTCAGCAGTAGCAGTCATTTTTCTCCTTAGTAGCTGGTGCAGTGCTGCATTTTCAACATTAGTCTGAGAACAGTGCTGATAACACACCGGTGTTTTTAGTTCTTGCTAAGTAATGTTTACTCTGATCAAGGACTTTCTCAGTCTAGTGCTCTGCCAGGGTGGAGGGGAAGCTGGGAGGAAGCAGAGACAGGACATCTGATCCAAACTAGCCAAAGGGGTATTCCATACCACAGCTTGTCATGGCCGCTATATAAAGTGGAGGGAGTTACCCAGAAGTCCCAGATTGCTGCTCAGGTAGGGCTGGGTATCATGTCATCTCCCCACCTATGGTCCCCACACAGTTATATCTGAACCATGTGAGAACTGAGTTGGAACATGTCTTCCAACCTTTCCAAGCTCTGGGATGATGCTTTAACATGATACAGGCACTGACCCACAGTCATTATATAATGGAATCACCGTTGAGAATTCTGTTACCACTTGAGTTTCCTTGCTGGTTTCATGTATAAAGCAATTGGACTGCAATTCTTCTCAGTAACAGAACTATAAAAACAGTTCACATAAAAACCATGTAAAAATAATAGCAACCTGGAGGGGAAAAAAATTGACAGGGAAAGACAGTAAAAATGCTGAAAACTTTGTCCTGTGAGGCTGGCATATTGTATATTTCCAAAAGTGCTTTTTATCTCACAGAAATAGGAAAATTGTCATATGACAAAGCACTTGCCATGGCAATTATACATTTTCTGTCAAACAGCAAAATGCAGAAAGGTCTAAACTCAGGTAAAACCCAGACAGGTTTTCTGCTACCAAGGGGTGACTGAAATTTCTGTTGCCCAACATTGCCAAGTCCTTTTTCATTATTTCATACAGCACACAGAATAGACAGAACGCATGAGAGAGAGCCTACATAGTCAGGCAAGTAGGAAAGTGAAAAGAACAAAAATTAATAAGTACACGGAATTTACATAGAAATGACAGAGTAATGCATTTATTATGTTTTCAGTGCAAGGGAAAAATAAAACCAAATAAAAACTGTAAGAGCACAAGAGATACAAAACACATGAATTATTATTGTCATCATCATCATCAAGTAAACCAAAACTTTAGCATGCAAAGCACTCTCACCAGTCCATGGCAGTTTTGCCTGAGTAGGAACTGAGAGACAACTCCATGTACATACAACCCTACTTGGCCAGCAGCTAAGGAGGAGAGACACTCTCCCTTGGCCAACAAAGGGTCTCCCTGGCTGTTACAGGAGCTCCACGACCACTGAATTCAGCTTTTTCACACTTAATAGATGGACCACCACCCCACATTTATTCACCTCTATGGGGTCTTTGTCCAGGTATCCACTTAGAAACTGTGTTTATTATTATTATTAACTGTGTTTATTATTATTCTATGATACATAGAGAGAGGCTTATATTCTTTATCTGTATGACAGCATTTGTGTGAAAATCATGATGCTTTGTACCTTGAAAGCTTTCAAATTAGTATCTTTTGGAAGAGAAGGAGAAAAAGCATTTTGCACTAGTGTTTCTGAAAAGGAACTGTGGAACGTAGCAAAAAAACCCAAATTCTGAGATAAAATATGAAAGGACAGGTACAGTCATCTCAAAGTTCTGCCAGAGTCATGTAAAAAGTGCCTATTTCCTTGGAAATAAGTGAAGAAAGATGTTAAAATAACTTTAGAGAAGTATTTATTTGGATGCAGCTGATTTGATGTTAAATTTTAAAGAGAAGTAAAGAAGTATGGAGGCTTTAGCATATAAAATTTGATAAAGCTTAGGAAGAATGTAGGAAACACAAGGTTTTAATCACTCTTCAGTGTCACTCTCCAGCTCTTTTCATTGCCCCAAGGACTTGTCATGGTGATATCAGCAGTCAGATGAGCACATCGTGCTTGCCCGGGCTGACGCAATGTTTCCCATCCAACTTTGTGTAAATACCACAGGTTGTCAGAATAGTGTTTGGACAGGTACCAGCATCACTGCTGTAAGAGTCTGCTGTAGGAGTTTCTTCCTGGACCAACCTTGTTCAATATAGATATCAAGTGCTCTGATTTCTATAGTTGGTGTGTAGATGAGCAGGGTCAGGACAAGGCAAGCCGAGGGCTGTAATCCCTGCAGGCACAGCATTGCTCAGTCTGTGATCTACAGAAAGGGCAAATACATTCAAGGAGAAAAGAAAAGGTTTTATAAATATTCTCAGACTCACGAAGTCCTAAACCACCATGGCATGCTGAGAAATAGATAATGGAGACTCCCATTAACCCCCATAACCCATTGACAGTAAGAAAAACAAAACTGAATGTCAAGTATTAATCTAAATCTACACCCACACAGATACTTACACGTAAACCCGTAATCTGTGTTAATTTGTTAAACATATTTCCATCAGCGTAAACAACATCTCTTTGCACTGTCATGGGTTGGATTTTCAGACACACATTGTTACTATCCCACATGACATCCTTGGCTCTAAATTGGAGAGACATCAATTTGATAGATGGACCACTCGGTGGATAAAGAACTAGCTGGATGGCCGCAGTCAGTCTCACCTCTGTGCCTGGCAAAATCTTGGAGCACTTTCTCCTGGAAAACATGCTAAGGCACATGAAAAACAAGGAGGTGGTTGGTGACAGCCAACATGGTTTCACTAAGGGGAAATCCTGCCTGACCAATTCGGTGGCTTTCTATGATGGAGCCACGGAACTGATGGACAGGGGCAGAGCAGTTGACGTCATCTACCTGGACTTGTGCAAAGTGTTCGACACTGTCCCGCACGACATCCTTGTCTCTAAATTGGAGAGACATCAATTTGATAGATGGGCCATTCGGTGGATAAAGAATTGGCTGGATGTCCGCATGCAAAGAGTTGTGGTAAATGGCTCGATGTCCAGTTGGAAACCTGTAACGAGTGGTGTCCCTCAGGGATCAGTGTTGGGACCGGTCCTGTTCAACATCTTTGTCGGCAACATGGACAGTGGGATGGAGTGCGCCCTCAGCAAGTTTGCTGACGACACCAAGCTGTGTGGTTCGGTTGATACGCTGGAGGGAAGGGATGACATCCAGAGGGACCTTGACATGCTTGAGAGGTGGGCCAATGCCAACCTTATGAAGTTTAACCAAGACAAGTGTAAGGTCCTACACCTGGGTCAGGGCAATCCCAGGCACTGCTACAGGATGGGTGGAGAAGAGATTCAGAGCAGCCCTGCAGACAAGGACTTGGAGGTGTTGGTTGACAAGAAGCTTAACATGAGCCGGCAGTGTGCGCTTGCAGCCCAGAAAGCCAACCGTATCCTGGGCTGCATCAAAAGAAGCGTGACCAGCAGGTCGAAGGAGGTGATCCTGCCCCTCTACTCTGCTCTTATGAGACCTCACTTGGAGTACTGCATACAGTTCTGGTCTCCTCAACATAAAAAGGACATGGAGCTGTTGGAGCGAGTCCAGAGGAGGGCCACAAGGATGATAAGAGGGCTGGAGCACCTCCCGTATGAAGACAGGCTGAGAGAGTTGGGGCTGTTCAGCCTGGAGAAGAGAAGGCTATGTGGAGACCTCCTAGCAGCCTTCCAGTATCTGAAGGGGGCCTACAAGGATGCTGGGGAGGGACTCTTCCTTAGGGACTGTAGTGGTAGGACAAGGGGTAATGGCTTCAAACTTAAACAGGGGAAGTTTAGATTAGATATAAGGAAGAAGTTCTTTACAGTGAGGGTGGTGAAGCACTGGAATGGGTTGCCCAGGGAGGTTGTGGATGCTCCATCCCTGGCGGTGTTCAAGGCCAGGTTGGACAGAGCCTTGGGCCACATGGTTTCATGCGAGATGTCCCTGCCCATGGCAGGGGGGTTGGAGCTAGATGATCTTAAGTTCCTTTCCAACCTTTACTATTCTATGATTCTATGATTTTCTCATTAAATACTTTCTTAAATGTTTCTCTGCATAATCCCACGCTATCCCATGCATATGTATGCTTGCAAGGACTAATCGTCAGCTTCTGGTGAGACCTGTATATGCAGGAGTGGAATTTGATGCTAGCTGCTGCAGTCAGACCTGGGGCATAGGCACCCCTGGCCTGTGGTGTCAACTACTGGAGTGAGTGGGGGTGTTTTGCCTCCAGGCATTGGGGTGGGAATGATGTGTGTTTCCAAAACAAGCTACTGGGGGGGGACTGTCATGAGTGAGGTGGGTGAGGGGCTCCGCACCCACGGCTGCAGCAGCACCACCAGTGCAGGCTGCTGGAAAGTGCTGAGCAGCTATATCTTCACCAAACAAGGTGTGTGTGGAGTACCTGCTGATTCTCCTCCCCATTGCACCCTGAAGGCAGCTGTGTGGTATGTAGTTGCCAGCTGGACTTAAACCACAACAGGTGTGCATGTGTATGTGTTAGCAAGCTTTAAGCTGGACTACCACTGGGTAGGGGGGTGTCCTGGGTTCAGCTGCAGCAGTCATTTTTCTCCTTCTTAGTTGCTGGTGCAGTGCTGTGGTTATGACTTTCGGCATGGGAACAACGCTGATAACGCTGATGTTTCTAGTTGCTGCGAAGTAATGTTTACTCCGACCAAGGACTTTCTCAGTCTCATGCTCTGCCAGGGAGGAGGGGAAGTCGGGAGGAAGCAGAGACAGGACACCTGACCCAAACTAGCCAAAGGGGTATTCCATACCACAGCACATCATGCCCAGTATATAAACTGGGGGGAGTTACCCAGAAGGCCCAGATTGCTACTTGAGTCAGGCTGGCTATCAGTTGGCAGGTGGTGAGCAATTGTATCCTCTCCCCTTGTTATTTCCCTTATCATTATTCTTATTGGTGATGGTAGTAGTAGTTTTGTATTATACCTTAGTTACTGGACTTTTCTTATCTCAACTTGTGGGAGTTACATTCTTTTGATTCTCCTTCCCATCCCTCTGGGAGTGGCAGGGGGGAAGCAGGAGGGGAGTGAGCGAGCGGCTGCGTGGTTCTGAGTTACCAGCTGGGCTTAAACCACGACAGTTCTTTGTGGAGCCCACTGTGGGGCCCTCGAGGAGTTAAGAAAATGACAGATCTGACCAGAGTGTGTCAAATCATATTTCTGATAAGCATTCATTGTTTCGGATTAATAGTCACTCGTGACAATGTTGATTTATTGGCTCTCAGAGTTGTTGCGCTTGATCTCAGCTTTTCAGCATGTTGTACATTACTTACAGCCAGTATTTGCTGTTTTAGTGTTTATCAGCTGGGGGGCCTGGGCTAAGGTTCTTGTTTCACTGTACTTCATGGTAATGACTTGTAATACAATAGACTCATTGATCATGAAACTGGTCTGGCTTGTGTTCCCAGCATGGTCATCACCCCTATACTTTGGGAGGCATATAATGGAATTTTTTAGCAATTAGACATCTTTTTTTTCTCCTCGGGGGTCAACCTATGAAGGAGATATTCCCTCACACCCCCTGCTCCCCCACCAGGCTATTTACAGCAGTATTTGAGAATTCTAAAGGTTTCGGATGGCCTTTGAATACCCTTAAAACATGCCTGCTGATTGTGTTGGGGATCAGCATGGTGGCACAAATACGGAGTGTGTTTTACCCACGACCATCCCACCCTGGGAACACCCTATTTCGTCTGATCTTGAAATTTAAGCAGTGTCGGGTTCAAATCTGGTCTAGGGTTAGACGACGATATAGGAGGACCACCAAGAGATTTTCCCTGAGGCTGGACAGTCATGAGTGGCAGGGTGTGTGGGATAGTATGGGCAAGTATCTAGGCCAGTGGGCCCCTCCAGTGCTTTGGAACTTCACCACTGAAAAAGTGCAAAATCCAGAAAAATTAGCAGAACACTTAAATGAGGTGTGCTCTTGTTCTGGCAATACCAGAGAGGGACAAACCACAGCAATGTGCTGGGGTTTGGCCTACGCCTACAGGGCCCTGCTCAACACTATCCAGCACCTTCAAAGGGAAAAAGATGTCTCCGGATTTGATGGCAAAGCAACAGACAATGCAGCTACTCAACCCCCAAGCACAACAGCTACTCCAACCCTTACAACAGGCACTGCAGCCACTCCAACCACAGTGATAGACACTTCAGCTAAACCAAAGGACCAATCAATGCCAATATTGTTTGCCTGTATAAGCAACGGGAAAAGCAAACAAGAGGCACAAAGAGCAACCTGTGCAGTGAAGAAAAATGAAGACCCAATGCATGTACAAGAGGGGACAGCATCTGAACAAGAGTTATTACTACGTGAATCAGAGGAAGAGGAAGAAGAGGTGACTTCTCTATCCCAGACCTCGACCAAGCTGCAGAATATGCAAAAGAATTTCACCCGTCTTCCAGGGGAGCACATCGTCGCCTGGTTGTTCCGATGCTGGGACAATGGGGCCGACGGTCCTGAACTAGAAGGTAGGGAAGCCAAGCAGCTGGGATCACTTGCTAGGGAAGGAGGAATCGACAAAGCGATTGTAAAAGAGAAACGAGCCCTCAGCCTTTGGAGGCGGCTCTTGGCAGTTGTGAAGGAAAGGTTTCCCTACAAGGACGATGTTATGTGTTGCTCACATAACATCATGAAGTTGAATGCACACAACCCATGTGGCAGAAACTTACACGGAGTGCACCATTATCATATGCCCACTTATTGGCATCAATGACCAGGAGTGAGGCAGCACCACCAACAGTGGATGAAGTGGGTCATCAACTCCATGATTTCGAAGACAGTGTCCTGGGTTCAGCTATAGCAGTCATTTTTCTCCTTCTTAGTAGCTGGTGCAGTGCTGTGTTTTTTAACTTTCAGCCTGGGAACAACGCTGATAACACTGATGATTTTAGTTGTTGCTAAGTAATGTATATTCCAACCAAGGACTTTCTCAGTCTCATGCTTTGCCAGGGAGGAGGGGAAGCCGGGAGGAAGCAGAGACAGGACACCTGACCCAAACTAGCCAAAGGGGTATTCCATACCACAGCACGTCATGCCCAGTATATAAATCGGGGGCAGTTACCCGGAAGGCCCAGATCACTGCTCGGGTCGGGCTCGGTATCGGTCGGCGGGTGGTGAGCAATTGTATCCTCTCCCCTTGTTATTTCACTAATCATTATTATCATTGGTGGTAGCAGTAGTGGTTTTGTATTATTCCTTAGTTGCGGGACTGCTCTTATCTCAACCCGTGGGAGTTACATTCTTCCGATTCTCCTCCCCATCCCTCCGGGAGCGGGGGGAGGAAAGGGGGGGAGCGAGCAAGCGGCTGCATGGTTCTGAGTTACCGGCTGGGCTCAAACCACGACAGTTCTTTTTAGCGCCCAATGTGGGGCACGAAAGGTTGAGATAATGACAGATCTGACCAGAGTGTGTTTAATCATATTTGTGATAAGCATTCATTGTTACTACTCATCACAATGGTGATTATTTGGCTCTCAGACTTGTTGCGCTTGATCTCAGAGTTTCAGCATGTTGTACCTTACTTACAGGCACTATTTGCTGTTTTAGCGTTTATCGGCTGGGGGGCCTGGGCTAAGGTTCTTGTTTCACTGTACTTCATGGTAATGACTTGTAATACAATAGACTCATTGATCATGAAACTGGTCTGGTTTGTGCTTCCAGCGTGGCCATCACCTCTATACATTGGGAGGTATATAATGACATATTTTAGCAATTGCATATCTTTTTTTTTTCTCCTCGGGGGGTAAACTTATGAAGGAAGCATTCTCTTTCACCCCCCGTTCCGCCACCAGCCTATTTGCAACAGCAGTTGAGAGTTCTGAAGGTTTTAGATGGCCTTTGAATACCCTTGAAACCTGCCTGCTGATTGTGCTGGGGATCAGCATGTTGGCAAACATACGGAGTGTGTTTTACTCACGGCCATCCCATCGTAGGAACATCCTTATTCATTTACTCTCAAAAGTTAAGCAGTATCGGGTTAGAATCTGGTCTAGGATTAGATGACGATATAGGAGGACCACCAGGAGATTTTCCCTGAGGCTGGACAGTTATGAGTGGCAGGGTGTGTGGGATAGTATGGGCAAGTATCTAGGCCAGTGGGCCCCTCCAGTGCTTTGGAACTTCACCCCTGAACAAGTGCAACATCCGGAAAAACTAGTAAAACACTTAAACGAGGTGTGCTGTCGTCCTGGTTATACCAGAGAGGGACAAATCATGGCAACGTGCTGGGGCTTGGCCTACACAGCTACATCAACCCCAGTGACAAGCACAACAGCTACTCAAACCCTGACCACAACAGACAACGCAACTACTCCAACTTCAAATACAACAGCTACACCAACCCAAGTGACAAGCACAACAGCTACTCAAACCCCGACAGCAACAGACAATGTGGCTACTCCAAGCACCGCAGCTACACCAACCCCAGTGACAAGCACAGCAGCTACTCAAACCCCGACAGCAACAGACAATGCAGCTGTTGGTGTTACTCAACTCCCAAGCACAACAGCTGCACCAACCCCAGCAATAGACATTGCAACCACTCTAATCCTAGTGGCAGACACTGCAGCTACTCCAACCACAGTGACAAACACTGCAGCTAAACCAAATGGCCCGTTTGTGACAATGTCTGTTGCCCCTGTAAGCAAAAGCAGACGAGAGGCACAAAGAGCAACCCGCGAAGCGAAGAAAGATGAAGACCCAATGCCATTACTACATGCAACAGCATCTGAACAAGAGTTGCTACTACGTGGATCAGAGGAAGAGGAAGAAGAAGAAGAGGTCACTTCTCGAACACGGACCTCAAGCGAACTGCGGAATATGCGAAAAGATTTCACCCGTCTTCCAGGGGAGCACATTGTCACCTGGTTGCTCCGATGCTGGGACAATGGGGCCGACGGTCACGAACTAGAAGGTAGGGAAGCCAAGCAGCTGGGATCACTTGCTAGGGAAGGAGGAATTGACAAAGCGATTGCAAGAGAGAAGCGAGCCCTCAGTCTTTGGAGGCGGCTCCTGGCAGCTGTGAAGGAAAGGTTTCCCTACAAAGACGATATTACGAGTCGCTCAGCCAACTGGACCACGATAGAGAAAGGCATCCAGTCCCTGAGGGAATCAGCCATTCTAGAGATGATCTATCGTAGGCCGGATGCCAGGAACACATCCGTAGATCCAGATGAAGTCGAATGTACACGACCCATGTGGCGGAAACTTACACCGAGTGCGCCATCATCATATGCCCACACATTGGCATCAATGACCTGGAATGACGGAATATCACCAACAGTGGATTACCTGATTCGTCAACTCCGAGAGTTCGAAGACAATCTCACCCCTTCCATCATTTCAGCTGTGGAAAAACTGTCCCAGGAGTTCAAACAATTGAGAGACGATTTATCCGATCTATCCAGCTCCCCACGTGTACCAACCCATGTCTCAGCTATTAACAGAAGGCGCTCTACTGCTCGAGAAAGAAAATATAGGAGGTACACGCCACGTGCCACCCTATGGTTTTACCTGCGGGATCACGGAGAAGACATGAGAAAGTGGGATGGAAAACCTACTTCAGCTCTGGAGCAACGGGTGCGTGAACTGAAGAGGAGAACAGTGGTCAAGGATGATCCTCCCAGGAAAGCTGCTGCTCCAGTCTCTGGTGAGCAGCTTCCCAGATGGAGTGGAAGAGCTGATTTTACTCCAGCTCCTGTGATAAGGAATACTAATCCTTTTCTACAAGACAGAAGTGGAGAATTTTATGATCACTATTAGAGGGGCCCTGCCTCCAGCCAGGTGGAGGAGAGGGATAATCGGGTTTACTGGACTGTGTGGATCAGGTGGCCTGGCACATCAGTCCCACAGGAGTATAAGGCTCTAGTAGATACCGGTGCACAGTATACTCTGATGCCATCAAGGTATCAAGGGGTGAAACCCATTTATATTTCTGGAGTGACAGGAGGATCCCAAGCGTTAACTATGCTGGAAGCTGAAATCAGCCTGACTGGGAGGAAGTGGCAAAAGCACCCCATTGTGACTGGTCCAGGGGCTCCATGCATCCTTGGCATAGACTATCTCAGGAGAGGGTACTTCAAAGACCCAAAAGGGTATAGATGGGCTTTTGGTATCGCTGCCTTGGAGACAGAGGAAATTAAGCAGCTGTCCACCTTACCCGGTCTCTCAGAGGATCCTTCTGTTGTGGGGTTGCTGAAGGTCGAAGAACAACAAGTGCCAATTGCGACCACAACAGTGCACCGGCGGCAATATCGCACCAACCGAGACTCCCTGATTCCCATCCATAAGCTGATCCGTAGACTGGAGAGCCAAGGAGTGATCAGCAGGACCCGCTCACCCTTTAAGAGCCCCATATGGCCAGTGCAAAAGTCTAATGGAGAGTGGAGATTAACAGTAGACTATCGTGGCCTGAACGAAGTCACACCACCATTGAGTGCTGCCGTACTGGACATGCTAGAACTTCAATATGAACTGGAGTCAAAGGCAGCCAAGTGGTATGCCTCAATTGACATTGCCAATGCATTTTTCTCAATCCCTTTGGCAGCAGAATGCAGGCCACAGTTTGCTTTCACTTGGAGGGGCATTCAGTACACTTGGAACGGACTGCCCCAGGGGTGGAAGCACAGCCCTGCCATGTGCCATGGATTGATCCAGCCTGCACTGGAACAGGGGCAAGCTCCAGAACACCTGCAATACATTGATGACATCATCGTGTGGGGTGATACAGCGGAAGAAGTTTTTGAGAAAGGGAGGAAGATAATCCAAATCCTGCTGAAGGCCGGTTTTTCCATAAGACGGAGTAAGGTAAAGGGACCTGCACAGGAGATTCAATTTTTGGGAATAAAATGGCAAAATGGATGCCGCCAGATCCCCACAGACGTGATCAACAAGATAACAGCAATGTCTCCACCAACTAACAAGAAAGAAACACAAGCTTTCTTAGGTGTTGTGACCCAGAAGAAGAATGATTTCAAATGGGGCCCTGAGCAACAACAAGCCTTTGAACATATTAAACGAGAAATAGTTCATGCAGTAGCCCTTGGACCAGTCCGGGCCGGGCCAGATGTGAAAAATGTGCTCTATAGTGCAGCCGGGGAGAATGGTCCTACCTGGAGCCTCTGGCAGAAAGCTCCAGGGGAGACTCGAGGTCGACCCCTTGGCTTTTGGAGTTGGGGATAAAAAGGATCCGAGGCCAGCTATACTCCCACTGAAAAAGAGATACTGGCAGCCTATGAAGGGGTTCGAGCTGCCTCAGAAGTGATCGGAACTGAAGCGCACCTCCTCCTGGCACCCTGGTTGCCTGTGCTGGGCTGGATGTTCAAAGGCAGGGTCTCCTCTACACATCATGCAACTGATGCTACATGGAGTAAGTGGGCCGCACTAATTACACAATGAGCTCGAATAGGAAATCCCAGTCGTCCAGGAATTCTAGAAGTCATGAAGGACTCGCCAGAGGGCAAAGATTTTGGGATGTCACCAGAAGAGGAGGTGATGCATGCTGAAGAGGCCCCACCATATAATGAACTGTCAGAGAGTGAAAAGCAATATGCCTTGTTTACTGATGGGTCCTGCCATATTGTGGGAAAGCATCAGAGATGGAAGGCAGCTGTGTGGAGTCCCCTGTGACACCTCGCAGAAACTGCTGAAGGAGAGGGTGAATTGAGTCAGTTTGCAGAGGTGAAAGCCATCCAGCTGGCCTTCGACATTTCTGAATGAGAAAAATGGCCAGTACTTTATCTCTATACTGACTCATGGATGGTGGCAAATGCCCTGTGGGGGTGGTTGCAGCAATGGAAGCAGAGCAACTGGCAACGCAGAAGTAAACCCATCTGGGCTGCTGCATTGTGGCAAGATATCGCTGCCCGGGTGCAGAACCTGGTGGTGAAGGTACGCCACGTAGATGCTCATGTACCCAAGAGTCGGGCCACTGAGGAACACCAGAATAACCAGCAAGTGGATAAAGCTGCTAAGATTAAAGTGGCTCAGATGGACTTGGATTGTCAACATGAGGGTGAATTATTTTTAGCCTGGTGGGTCCATGACGCCTCAGGCCATTGAGGCAGAAATGCAACATATAGATGGGCTCGTGATCGAGGGGTGGACTTAGTAATGGACACTATAGCCCAGGTTATTCACGAATGTGAAACATGTGCTGCAATTAAGCAAGCCAAAGGGTTAAAGCCTCTCTGGTATGGAGGACCATGGCTGAAGTACAAGTATGGGGAGGCCTGGCAGATTGACTATATCACGCTCCCACCAACCCGCCAAGGCAAGCGCTATGTGCTTACCATGGTGGAAGCAACCACCGGCTGGCTGGAAACATACGCTGTGCCCCACGCCACTGCCCGGAACACTATCCTGGGCCTTGAGAAACAAGTCTTGTGGCGACACGGCACACCAGAGAGAATTGAGTCAGACAATGGGACTCATTTCCGGAACAACTTTATAGACACTTGGGCCAAAGAGCATGGCATTGAGTGGGTATATCACATCCCCTACCATGCACCAGCCTCTGGGAAAATCAAACGGTCCAATGGGCTGTTAAAAACTACACTGAGAGCAATGGGTGGTGGGACTTTCAAACACTGGGATACACATTTACCAAAAGCCACCTGGTTGGTCAACAGTAGGGGATCTGCCAACAGGGCTGGCCCAGCCCAATCAGAACTTTTATGTACTGTAGAGGGGGATAAAGTTCCTGTGGTGCACATAAAGAATTTGCAGGGGAAGACAGTCTGGGTTATTCCTGCTTCGGGTAAAGGCAAACCCACTTGTGGGGTTGCTTTCTTTCAGGGACCTGGATATACTTGGCGGGTAATGCGGGAAGATGGGGAAGTCCGATGTGTACCTCAAGGGGATTTGATTTTGGGGGAAAACAGCCAATGAACTCAATTGTATGCTGTTGCCTGCTCTATAACACTTTTATAGCCCACCAGCTAGATATCTTCAGGCCACCAGCAATTGACCCTGACTTCCCTCCGATCATCACCTCAAGAAAGAATGAATTTTGAGGAAACCAGACAAGCTCAGCAGTGACCAGACGAGTTTGGCGGTGTCATCAGCATGCAACAACCCAACACTACATACCGTCCCTCCTGCCCTGAAAGACTATTACAAGAGATGGAGCCTGGCATCATGGACTGGATGAGTTCAGCAATTTTACAGGGATTGGTCCATGGACTAGGGAATGATATCTTTCTCTGTGTGTGGGTGTGGGTGTATATATATGTGTATATATGGGACAGGGGCGATGGTGTGTTGAGAGATGTGGGATCTGAGCATGACGTGAATGGTATGGAATAAGGGGTGGATACTGTCCTGGGTTCAGCTATAGCAGTCATTTTTCTCCTTCTTAGTAGCTGGTGCAGTGCTGTGTTTTTTAACTTTCAGCCTGGGACCAACGCTGATAACACTGATGATTTTAGTTGTTGCTAAGTAATCTTTATTCCAACCAAGGACTTTCTCAGTCTCATGCTTTGCCAGGGAGGAGGGGAAGCCGGGAGGAAGCAGAGACAGGACACCTGATCCGAACTAGCCAAAGGGGTATTCCATACCACAGCACGTCATGCCCAGTATATAAACCGGGGGGAGTTACCCGGAAGGCCCAGATCACTGCTCGGGTCGGGCTCGATGTCGGTCGGCGGGTGGTGATCAATTGTATCCTCTCCACTTGTTATTTCACTAATCATTATTATCATTGGTGGTAGCAGTAGTGGTTTTGTATTATACCTTAGTTGCGGGACTGCTCTTATCTCAACCCGTGGGAGTTACATTCTTCCGATTCTCCTCCCCATCCCTCCGGGAGCGGGGGGAGGAAAGGGGGAGAGTGAGCGAGCGGCTGTGTGGTTCTGAGTTACCGGCTGGGCTCAAACCACGACAGACAGTCTCACCCCTTCCATCATTTCAGCTGTGGAAAAACTCTCACAGGAGTTCAAACAGTTGAGAGAAAATCTATCCAATCTATCCAGCTCCCCACGTGTACCAACCCATGTCTCAACTATTAACAGAAGGCACCGTACTGCTTGAGAGAGAAGATATAGGAGGTACATGCCACAGGCCACCCTATGGTTTTACCTGCAGGATCATGGAGAAGACAGGAGAAAGTGGGATGGAAAACCTACCTCAGTCCTGGAGGAATGGTTGCATGAGTTGAAGGGGCGAAAAACGGTCAAGGATGATCCTCCCAGGAAAGCTGCTGCTCCAGTCTCTGTTGAGCAGCTTCCCAGATGGAGTGGAAGAGCTGATTCCACTCCAGCTCCTGTGATAAGGAATACTAATCCCTTTCTACAAGACAGAAGTGGAGAATCTTGCGATCGCTATTAGAGGGGCCCTGCCTCCAGCCAGGTAGAGGAGAGGGACAATCGGGTTTAGTGGACTGTGTGGATCAGATGGCCTGGCACATCAGTCCCACAGGAGTATAAGGCTCTAGTAGATACCAGTGCACAGTATACTCTGATGCCATCAACTTTCAAGGGGTGGAACCCATTTGTATTTCTGGAGTGACAGGAGGATCCCAAGAGTTGACTGTACTGGAGGCTGAAATCAGCCTAACTGGGAAGGAGTGGCAAAAGCACCCTATTGTGACTGGCCCAGATCACTGCTCGGGTCGGGCTGGGTATCGGTCGGTGGGTGGTGAGCAATTGTATCCTCTCCCCTTGTTATTTCACTAATCATTATTATCATTGGTGGTAGCAGTAGTGGTTTTGTATTATACCTTAGTTACTGGACTGTTCTTATCTCAAACCATGGGAGTTACATTCTTTCGATTCTCCTCCCCATCCCTCCAGGAGTGTGCGTGGGGAAAGAACCGGGGGAGTGAGCAAGCGGCTGCATGGTTCTGAGTTACTGGCTGGGCTTAAACCACGACAGGAGGCCTTGGTTTCAGGCCGGGGTATGAGGCAGGCAGGAAGGGTATCTTTGCTCGTACACCGTGGGGAACTTGCAAATGTGGAGTGCATGAGGGATGAGTGTGTGAGTTCATGCACGTTTGCTAGTGTGAGTCAAGGTGGACGAGCTGGCAAGTAGGGAACCAGTGAAGCAAGTAAGGGGGCCCAGAATCCAGGCAGGGGTGCTGGGCAGACAGAGGGACAGTGCCAGTACTCGAGGGATCTGTGAATGTGTATGTGCTTGTTTATGTAGAGAATGCTGTGTGTATGCTTTCACTAGTGAACTTCTATTTCTATATCTCTACGAGCCAAAGAGGAGGGGACTTGGCTGTCTATGTTTGTGTTTTATGTGAGTCCTGTATGTAGGTGCTGTTGAAGGCAGCGCCTTGTCTGTAGCAATCTGTGTGACCAGCTGTGTCAGTGTCCTGTGCATGTGTCCGTCTCTGTGTGCCTATCTCTGGGATACGTGTGCAACTTCATTACTAGTTGAACCTGCAACTGGGAAAGCGGCAGCTGCGTCCCTCAGCCTGGGCAGAGGCTCTGAGTCCCTGGGCACTGGGCTGGGCTCCAGGGGCAAGGCACTAGAGGATACAATTGCTCACCACCCGCCAACTGATACCCAGCTCAACCCGAGCAGCAATCTGGGCCTTCTGGGTAACTCCCCCCAGTTTATATACTGAGCATGATGTGCTGTGGTATGGAATACCCCTTTGGCTAGGTTGGGTCAGGTGTCCTGTCTCTGCTTCCTCCCAGCTTCCCCTCCTCCCTGGCAGAGCACGAGACTGAAAAAGTCCTTGATCAGGGTAAGCACTACTTAGAAATAACTAAAACATCAGTGTATTATCATCATTATTCTCAGACTAAAGCCAAAACACAGCACTGTACCAGCTACTAGGAAGAAACTTAACTCTATCCCAGCCAAAATCTGCATGCTGTCAAACTCTGGTCAACTGTAAAATTAATTTATATTATGGTAAGATACACACACACACCTTTTTGGCCCTCTGCTCAAATCCTGAGCAGCTTCCCTACAGTCAGTAGGAATATACGCTTTTATGTTAATTTTCCGCTCAGCACTGGCTTTTTAAATAAAGTGTATAATACCATCGTGGCTTAAGCCCAGCTGGTAACTCGGAACCATGCAGCCGCTTGCTCACTCCACCCCTTCTTCCTCCCCCCGCTCCCGGAGGGATGGGGAGGAGAATCAAAAGAATCTAACTCCCATGGGTTGAGATAAGAACAGTCCAGTAACCAAACTATAATACAAAATCACTACTGCTACCACGAATAATAATAATGATAAGGGGAATAGCAAGGGGAGAGGAAACAATTGCTCACCACCCGCCAACTGATACCCAGCCCAACCCGAGCAGCAATCTGGGCCTTCTGGGTAAGTCCCCCCAGTTTATATACTGAGCATGATGTGCTGTGGTATGGAATACCCCTTTGGCTAGTTTGGGTCAGGTGTCCTGTCTCTGCTTCCTCCCGGCTTCCCATCCACCCTGGCAGAGCATGAGAATGAGAATGTCCTTGGTCAGAGTAAACACTACTTAGAAACAACTAAAAACATCGGTGTATTATCAGCACTGTTCCCACACTAAAGTCGAAAACACAGCACTGCACCAGCTACTAAGAAGGAGAAAAAATGACTGCTGTAGCTGAACCCAGGACAGTATCCACCCCTTATTCCATAACATTCACGTCATGCTCAGATCCCACATTTTTCAATATACCGTCGCTTTTGTCTCATATATATACACCCACACCCACACACAAAGAGACAGAGATATCATTCCTTAGTTCATGGACCAATCCCTATAAAGTTGCTCAATTCATCTAGTCCATGATGTCAGGCTCCATCTCTTGTAACAGTCTCTCAGGGGAGGAGGGACAGTGTGTAGTGTTGGGTTGTTGCCTGCTGATGACACCACAGAACTCGTCTGGTCACTGCTGAGCTTGTCTGGTTTCATCAAAATTCATTCTTTCTTGAGGTGATGATCATAGGGAAATCACGGTCAGTTGCTGGTGGCCTGAAGATATCTAGCTGGTGGGCTATAAAAGTGTTATAGAGCAGGCAACAGCATACAATTGAGTTAATTGGCTGTTTCCCCCCCAAATTAAATCCCCTTGAGGTACACATCGGACTTCCCCATCTTCCCGCATTACCCACCAAGTATATCCAGGTCCCTGAACGAAAGCAACCCCACAAGTGGGTTTGCCTTTACCCGAAGCAGGAATAACCAGACTGTCTTCCCCAACAAATTCTTTATGTGCACCACAGGAACTTTATCCCCCTCTAGAGTATGTAAAAGTTCTGATTGGGCTGGGCCAGCCCTGTTGGCAGATCCCCTACTGTTGACCAACCAGGTGGCTTTTGGTAAAAGTGTATCCCAAAGTTTGAAAGTCCCACCACCCATTGCTCTCAGTGTAGTTTTTAACAGCCCATTGTACCGTTGGATTTTCCCAGAGGCTGGTGCATGGTAGGGGATGTGATATACCCACTCAATGCCATGCTGTTTGGCCCAAGTGTCTATAAGCTTGTTCCGGAAATGAGTCCCGTTGTCTGACTCAATTCTTTCTGGGGTGCCTTGTCACCATAAGACTTGTTTCTCAAGGCCCAGGATAGTGTTCTGGGTGGTGGTGTGGAGCACAGCATATGTTTCCAGCCATCTGGTGGTTGCTTCAACTATGGTAAGCATATGGCACTTGCCTTGGTGGGTCAGTGGGAGTGTGATAGAGTCAGTCTGCCAGGCCTCCCCATAGTTGTACTTCAGCCATCGTCCTCCATACCAGAGAGGCTTTAACTGCTTGGCTTGCTTAATTGCAGCACTTGTTTCACATTCATGAATAACGTGGGCAATAGTGTCCATTGTTAAGTCCACCCCTCGATCACGAGCCCATCTATATGTTGCATTTCTTCCTTGATGGCCTGAGGTGTCATGGACCCACCGGGCTAAAAATAATTCACCCTTATGTTGCCAATCTAAGTCCATCTGAGCCACTTCAATCTTAGCAGCTTTATCCACTTGTTGGTTGTTCTGGTGTTCCTCAGTGGCCCGACTCTTGGGTACATGAGCATCTACGTGGCGTACCTTCACCACCAGGTTCTGCACCCGGGCAGTGATATCTTGCCACAGTACAGCAGCCCAGATTGGTTTACCTCTGCGTTGCCAGTTGCTCTGCTTCCATTGCTTCAACCACCCCCACAGGGCATTTACCACCATCCATGAGTCAGTATAGAGATAAAGTACTGGCCATTTTTCTCATTTGGCAATGTCTAAGGCTAGCTGGATGGCTTTCAGCTCTGAAAACTGACTCAATTCACCCTCTCCTTCAGCAATTTCTGCAAGTTGTCACAGGGGACTCCATACAGCTGCCTTCCATCTCCGATGCTTTCCCACATTATGGCAGGACCCATCAGTAAACAAGGCATATTGCTTCTCACTTTCTGACAGTTTATTATATGGTGGGACTTCTTCAGCACGCATCACCTCCTCCTCCGGTGACATTCCAAAATCTTTGCCCTCTGGCCAGTCCATGATGACTTCTAGAATTCCTGGACGACTGGGATTTCCTTTTCGAGCTCGTAGCGTAATTAGTGCGGCCCACTTACTCTATGTAGCATCGGTTGCATGATGTGTAGAGGAGACCCTGCCTTTGAACAGCCAGCCCAGCACAGGCAACCGGGGTGCCGGGAGAAGCTGTGCTTCAGTGCCAATCACTTCTGAAGCATCTCAAACCCCTTCATAGGCTGCCAGTATCTCTTTTTCAGTGGGAGTATAGCTGGCCTCGGATCCTCTGTATCCCCGACTCCAAAAGCCGAGGGGTCAACCTCGAGTCTCCCCTGGAGCTTTCTGCCAGAGGCTCCAGGTAGGACCATTCTCCCCGGCTGTGGTATAGAGCACATTTTTCAAATCTTGTCCAGTCTGGACTGGTCCAAGAGCTACTTCATGAACTCTCATTTAATTTGTTCAAAGGAATTGAGAAAAATGCATTGGCGATATCAGTTGTGGCATCCCACTTGGCTGCCATTGACTCCAGTTCGTATTGAAGTTCTAGGATGTCCGGTACGGCAGCACTCGATGGTGGTGTGACTTTTTTCAGGCCACGATAGTGTACTGTTAGTCTCCACTCTCCGTTAGACTTTTGCACTCGCCATATGGGGCTATTAAAGGGTGAGCAGGTCCTGCTGATCACTCCTTGGCTCTCCAGTCTATGGATCAGCTGATCAATGGAAATCTGCGAGTCTCAGTTAGTGCGATATTGCTGCCGTTGCACTGTTGTGGTCGTGATTGGTAGTTCTTCGACCTTCAGCAACCCCACAACAGAAGGATCCTCTAAGAGACCAGGCAAGGTGGACAGCTACTTTATTTCCCCCGAAGGAATGAAAAAGAAAGATGTGTAATTGTTAAAAATTCCAATTGCATGCCTCCCATAGTATAGAGGTGAAGACCACGCTGAGAACATATACCAGCTCAGTTTCATGATCAATGATTCTATTGTTTTACAAGTCATTACCATGAAGTACAGCGAATCAAAAACCTTAGCCCATGCCCCAAAGCGGATAAATGTTAAAACAGCAAACACTGGCTGCAGGTAAGGTATGACATGCTGAAACTCTGAGACCAAGCACAACACCAATAATAATAATGATAAGGGAAATAAGAAGGGGAGAGAGTATAAAACTTAAAGGGGAAAAGGAAAAGATCTGGTCTTCCGGGTAACTCCCCCCAGTTTATATACTGGCCATGACATGCTGTGGCACAGAATACCCCTTTGGCTACTTTGGGTCAGTCGTCCTGTCTCTGCTTCCTCACGGCTTCCCATTTCCCTCCTCACTGGCAGAATGTGAGACTGAAAAGCCCTTGATTGGAGTAAGCATTACTTAGCAACAACTAAAAACTTTGGTTTGTTATCAGAGGTTTTCTCAGGCTAAAGTAGAAAACACAGCACTGCACCAGATACTAAGAAGGAGAAAAATGCTGCAGCTGAACCCAGGACAAAGCAACAAGTGGATAAAGCTGCTAAGTTTGAAGTAGCTCAGATGGATTTAGATTGTTAACATAAGGGTGAATTATTTTTACCCCGGTGGGCCCATGACATCTCAGGCCATCAAGGCAGAAATGCAACATATAGATGGGCTCGTGATCGAGGGGTGGACTTAACAATGGACACTATTGCCCACGTTATTCATGAATGTGAAACAAGTGCTGCAATTAAGCAAGCCAAGCAGTTAAAGCCTCTCTGGTATGGAAGACAATGGCTGAAGTACAACTATGGGGAGGCCTGGCAGACTGACTCTATCACACTCCCACTGACCCACCAAGGCAAGTGCCATATGCTTACCATAGTTGAAGCAACCACCAGATGGCTGGAAACATATGCTGTGCTCCACACCACCACCCAGAACACTATCCTGGGCCTTGAGAAACAAGTCTTATGGTGACAAGGCACCCCAGAAAGAATTGAGTCAGACAACGGGACTCATTTCCGGAACAAGCTTATAGACACTTGGGCCAAACAGCATGGCATTGAGTGGGTATATCACATCCCCTACCATGCACCAGCCTCTGAGATAATCAAATGGTACAATGGGCTGTTAAAAACTACACTGAGAGCAATGGGTGGTGGGACTTTCAAACTTTGGGATACACTTTTACCAAAAGCCACCTGGTTGGTCAACAGTAGGGGATCTGCCAACAGGGCTGGCCCAGCCCAATCAGAACTTTTACATACTCTAGAGGGGGATAAAGTTCCTGTGGTGCACATAAAGAATTTGTTGGGGAAGACAGTCTGGTTATTCCTGCTTCGGGTAAAGGCAAACCCACTTGTGGGGTTGCTTTCGTTCAGGGACCTGGATATACTTGGTGGGTAATGCAGGAAGATGGGGAAGTCCGATGTGTACCTCAAGGGGATTTAATTTTGGGGGAAAACAGCCAATGGACTCAATTGTATGCTGTTGCCTGCTCTATAACACTTTTATAGCCCATCAGCTAGATGCCCGTCTCCACCATTCTGGGCTTTGAAAAGAAGATATATGCTGTTAGGATCATCAGCAGGGAATAAAGTCATAGGAAAAACAAGCAGCAGCGGAACTGTCCTTAGGTTACCATCGACTGACCCTGTCCTCCCTCAGATCATTACCCCAACAAAGAATGAACTTTGACGAAACCAGACAAGCTCAGCAGTGACCAGATGAGTTCAGCGATGTCATCAGCAGGCAACAACCCAATACTACACACTGTCCCTCCTGCCCTGAAAGACTGTTACAAGAGATGGAGCCTTACATCATGGACTGAATGAACTCAGCAAACTTTATAGGGATGGTCCACGGCCTAAGGAATGATATCTCTTTGTGTTTGTGTATGTATATATATATGAGACAAAAAGCGATGGTATGTTGAAAAATGTGGGATCTGAGCATGATGTGAATGGTATGGAATAAGGGGTGGATACTGTCTTGGTTTCAGCTGTAGCAGTTTTTTTTCTCCTTCCTGGTAGCTGGTGCAGTGCTGTGTTTTTGACTTTAGTCTGGGAACAACGCTGATAACACACCGATGTTTTTAGTTCTTGCTAAGTAATGTTTACTCCGATCATGGACTTTCTCAGTCTCATGCTCCGCCATTGAGGAGGGGCATGGGAAGCTGTGAGGAAACAGAGACAGGAAACCTGACCCAAACTGGCCAAAGGGGTATTCCATACCACAGCACGTCATGCCCCGTATATAAACTGGGGGGAGTTACCCGGAAGGCCCAGATCGCCGCTTGGGTTGGGCTGGGTATCGGTCGGTGTGTGGTGAGCAATTGTATTGTGCATCACTTGTGTTTATTTTTTTCTTTTCCTTTTCCACTTTTAGTTTTATATTCTCTCCCCTTGTTATTTCCCTTATCATTATTATTATTGGTGGTAGCAGTAGTGGTTTTGTATTGTACCTTAGTTACTGGACTGTTCTTATCTCAACCCATGGGATTTACATTCTTTTGATTCTCCTCCCTATCCTTCCGGGAGTGGGGCGGGGGGCCGGGAAGAAGGGGGTGGAGTGAGTGAGTGGCTGCATGGTTCTGAGTTACCCATTGGGCTTTGTAAATTTTCACTGACATGTATAAATCCCCTTCTGAAAGTAAATAAAACTTTATTTTAGCAAAGAACAAACACAGATGCATTAATCAAAAGTCAACTATATATGTCATGTCAGCAGCTAAGGAATAACAAAGACCTATACTCCTTTAGGGTAATGTCAGCTTCCTATAGGATCCAGCATTCTAATGAACTGTCAGAGCCTGAGTACTAACAGTGAAAACACAACCAAACAACAACCAAATAGGGTCTTTTAAAGCTGTAGCCTGAAGACAAGTTCAGTCTCTGCCATTAGGCTTTCAGGACCTAAAAGCATCTTGCTTTTGGGTTGATAATTACAGTGTGCTGAGCCAAGCAGCTGTCACAGAGGAACAGGAGCTGCCCAAACACAGCAAAAGGCATAGAAGTTTACTGGCTGATTTATCACACCATAATTAACTTAGTTACAGACTTTTGAGACATGGAAATGAAAGACAGAAAGAGGGAGTAAAAAGAAGGAAAGGGAAGAAATGGTTCAAAGAGCTTTGAACATTTTTACCAGTAAGTTTCCAAGAAAAAGGAAAACACTAGGAAAGATTGAATTGACGAAGGCCCTCCCACAGCCCATGGTTTCTGGAGAAGTAGCTGATTGATAGGCAGATACTCAAGAGACGTATTTCCCAAAGCACACAGATGCAATGTCTATAGAGATGCGAACCCTCTCTGAAAGGCAGCACACGTGCATACCACAGCAAACAAGAATGGCAGAAAATGCTGAATGAACATTCAGGATCTAGCATACTATGTCAGTATAACAAACATGACAAACAAGATTGTTACACTCATAAGCAGGCTAAGATGGACGCAACAACCAATTAGAACCTTTTTAATTTTATGGTGATAACTAGCACAAATGTATGGTAGCCTTTATAGATATTATCATAAATCATGGTGTCCTGGTTTTGGCTGGAATAGAGTTAATTTTCTTCCTAGAAGTTGGTACAGTGCTGTGTTTTGGCTTTAGTCTGAGAAGGAGGTGATCCTGCCCTTCTATTTTGCTCTCATGAGACCCCACTTGGAGTACTGTGTGCAGTTCTGGTGTCCTCAACATAAGAAGGACATGGAGCTGTTGGAGCAAGTCCAGAGGAGGAGGGCCATGAGGATGATAAGGAGGCTGGAGCACCTCCCGTATGAAGACAGGCTGAGAAAGTTGGGGCTGTTCAGCCTGGAGAAGAGAAGGCTGTGTGGAGACATAGCAGCTTTCCAGTATCTGAAGGGGACCTACAAGGATGCTGGGGAGGGACTCTTCCTTAGGGACTGTATTGACAGGACAAGGGCTAACGGGTTCAAACTTAAACAGGGGAAGTTCAGGTTAGATATAAGGAAGAAGTTCTTTACTGTGAGGTTGGTGAGGCAAAGGAACAGGTTGCCCAAGGAAGTTTGTGAATGCTTCATCCCTGGCAGTGTTCAAGGCCAAGTTGGACAGAGCCTTGGGTGACATGGTCTAGGGTGAGGCATCCCTGCCCATGGCAGGGTGGTTGGATTTAGATGATCTTAAGGTCCTTTCCAACCCTAACTATTCTATGATTCTACGATTCTATGATTCTGTGATAATGCTGATAACACACCAATGTTTTAGTTGTTGCTGCTAAGTAATGCTTACTCTGATCAAGGACTTTTCAGTCTCTCATGCTCTGCTAGCGAGTAGGGGCACAGGAAGCCAGGAGGGAGCAGAGACAGGACACCTGACCCAAAGTAGCCAAAGGGCTTTTCCATACCATAGCACATCATGCCCAGTATATAAACTGGGGGGAGTTACCCGGAAGGAACCAATCGCTGCTTGGGGATGGGCTGAATATCAGTCATTGGGTGGTGAGCAACTGTATTGTGCATCACTGTTGTTTATTGTTTGAGGTTTTTTCCTTTCCCCTTTAGTTTCATATCTCTCTCTTTGTTATTCCCCTTATTAGAAATAGTATTAGGATTAGGATTATATTGTACTTTATTTTAGTTAGTAAGCTCTTCTTATCTCAACCTGCGGCTTTTACATTCTTTTGATTCTCCTCCCCATCCCACAAAGGGAGGGGGGAAGGGGAGCAAGCGGCTGTGTGGTACTCTAGTTGCTGGCTGGGTTTAAACCACAACAGACATCCATATTTCTCCCCTGTGCTCTATTCTGAGAAACTACAATCCATGGGCGGAAGTGAACAGGCTGCGCAGCATTAGAGAAGATGGAGAAGGGAGATAGGATTTTCTCTGAGATAGAGCACCTTGAAGAGCCTCACACCCCATTTGCAGCAGAGATGCAGCCAATGTCCAGCCCTAGTAAAATAGTAAGTTCAACCCCTAGAGAAGGTCCCTTCCAGTCCTAACCATTCTATGATTCTATGATGGAAGCTGGTGACTTCTGGCACCAAGAGGAAGCCTCCTGCCCCACCTAAGGCTTTGCAATTGAAAAATAGTTTCAGCGCCCTCAGAGTTGAAGAGGACCCACATGTGCCTACAAGCAAAGGACCTGGTCTACTAACCCTAAACCATGCAAGAACACCAGGAAAAAGTGGCAAGTTATCACGGGATCATAGAAACATAGAATAGTTTGGGTTGGAAGGGACCTTCAAATGTCATTTAGTCCAACCCCTCTGCAATGACCAGAGACATCTTCAGTTAGATCGGGTTGCCCAGAACCACATCCAGCTTGGCCTTGAATGTCTCCAGGGATGGCACATCTACCACCTCTCTGGGCAACCCATGCCAGTATTTTACCACCCTCGTTGTAAAGAATTTCTTCCTCACATCCAGTCTGAATCTCCCCTCTTTTAGTTTAAAGCCATTACCCCTTCTCCTATCACAACAGGCCCTGCTAAAAAGTCTTATCCCGTCTTTCTTATAGGCCCCTTTAAGAATTGAAAGGCCGCAATAAGGTCTCCCCGGGGTCTTCTCTTCTCCAGTCTGAACAACCCTGACTCAGCCATTCCTCCTCTGATCAGTTTTGTGGACCTTCTCTGGACCTTCTCCAACAGGTCCATATCTGTCCTGTACTGAGGACTCCAGAGCTGGATGCAATACTCCAGGTGGGCTCTCACCAGAGCAGAGTAGAGGTGCAGAATCACCTTCCTTGACCTGTTGGCCTTCTGGGCTGTAAGTGCACATTGCTGGCTCATATCCAATTTCTCATCCACCAGTACCCACAAGTCCTTCTCCTCAGGGGTACTATGAATCCCTTCATCCCCCAGCCTGCACTTGAACCCATCGAACCTCATGAGGTTCACATGGGCCCACCTCTCGAGCCTGTCCAAGTCCCACTGGATAGCTGGATAGCTTCCTGTCCCTCAGGTGTGTCAACCACTACCCTCTGGATCTGATCATCCAGCCAATTCCTCACCCACCGAACAGTCCACACATCAAATCCATATCTCTCCAATTTAGAGAGAAGGATGTTGTGGGGGACCGTGTCAAAGGCTTTACAGAAGGCCAGATAGACAACATCCATAGTCCTTCCTTTGCTGATGTAGTAACTCCATCATAGAAGGCCACTAGGTTGGTCAGGCAGGACTTGCCCTTGGTGAAGCCATGCTGGCTGGCTCGAATCACCTCCCTGTCTACTATGTGCCTTAGCATGGATCCTAGATTCCAAGATCTTCCCAGTCACACAGGTGAGGCTGACAGGTTGGTAGTTCCCAGGGTTCCCAGGGTCCTCCTTTCTACCCAGGAACCTCACATGATCGCCATGATTTCTCAAATATCATGGAGAGTGGCTTGGCAACTGCATCGGCCAATTCCCTCAGGACTCTGGGATGGATTGTGGGAGAGGATAGAAACTATTTGATTATTGCCAAAGAGAAGTAACTGCTTGGCTGGAGAAGAAAGAGTTAAAGAAGAAACAAAGTACATTGTGCAATCAAGCAGAGTGACCCAGCTGGACAGAAGCAGGAGAACAGAAAGATAAGGAACTGGTTATTTTGGGACTGTTTGTGAAATGACGAAGAATGTTGAAAAAACAAAACTAAACCGGGAACTAAACATGATGTGCTAAAAATAGCTTGGTATAAAAGTTAGAGCAATAGGCTAAAAATAGCTTTTGCTAGAATGGTGTAAAAGCTAGAGCATTAGGTAATAAAGTGATTCACTGCATGAAGATGCTCTGAGTCCATGCCCTTCATACGCCACAAATGGCGCCTGAACAGGGACCTCAAAGAGACAGCAACGGCTGTACCGGTGGCGTAGCTCAGCCAAACAGCGGAGCTGAAAGAAAGCTCAAGGTGCACCATAATTGCCATTCTGCAGGACAGAAGGTAAGCGGCCGAGAACACGATGGGGAACACTATCACTCAGAGCACAAATGGCTGCCCGAACTGGGACATGAATAGGAGGCTCACAGAGCCCGAACCGGTGGCGTAGCCTGACTGAACCAGGAGCTACAGAGACTTTGATATTGTGCACCCATCACTGTTAAGAAGGTGAGCGGTCGGGAACCACGGGAGAGAAGCTATCCTGAGATCAGCAGCGCAGTCTGGAAGTAATGTGCTGTCTGCTTGAAGCTCACCATTGTCCCATATCGGGTCCACAACTTGTGACTTTGTTAGAATGGATCCGTGATAAAGTGCCTGACTTTCCAGCTGGTGGCACTTTCCAAATCCCCGCTTGGCAAATTGTTGGTAAACGGCTGCATGATGCTGCTTCAAATGGGGACCCCACAGCAGGGAAGCATTTGGCAACCTGGTGGCAGATCCTGGCCACTTTTCGCCAGGTACAGACCAGCGCTGCCACTGATGCCGTCACATCTAAGGAAGCTACCGATGCTCGTGAGGGGCTAAAATCTCCTGAAGCCTCATCACCAGCTGCCCTCCCTGCACCCCCTTCTGTCTCCCCCATCTGTGCCTCCTTTGTCATCGCAGTCCTTGCCGCTGATCATGATGATCCTCGCAGCGCAAGCGCCTCTATCAAAAACGGCTGAGTTGGGTGATGACCCTGATAACCCTGATAATCCTGATGACCCTACAGACCCCTTTGATTCTGGCTTTGTAGGTCCAGAGAAGAAGCCAGACTTGTTTCCTCCTCCTGCTGAGTTGCAGACATTTACAGGGAAGCAGAGGTGAGGTCTGGAGGACCGATGGCAGGACTGCAGGCAGGAAGCTCTTAAGCGAGGGGACATGGGGGTAGCAGTGGCATGCCCAGTTGTCTATCGGCCGCACCAGGCTCCCTCAAAGACATGTTAAATGAAAATTAAAAAAAAAAAGGGGGAACCGGGATCAAGACTCCCCACAAGATAGACTATGGAAAGCCACATTCGTCTTGAACTTTTTATATCGTAATGGCTAGCTCAGTCGGTAGAGCAGTTGGGGGGCATTGCACATTTGCTAGGCTCTCTTTCTTTCACCCCAACAACTCAGCCATAACAGCATGGAAGTTACGCCACATCTTTATATGCACCTTTGTGTTAAAATAATTAAAAACTTATTAAAATTAGTTGTTCCATATGCTATATGGAAATACAATTATTAAATTGCTATATGAATAGACACAGTGAGAGTAAGGGCTGTGCACATGTGTGCGTGTGTGTGAGCACTTGCACATGCATCTGTGTGGTGTAACAAACATACATTGTGCATAATGCATAATGGATATTAAACACAGACCTTTATAACAGTAAAATATATAATTATAGACACATGAATATAAACCTAGATTATTAAAGCCTGTTAAGTACGCTGTATGAATATATATTTATATTATTTATAGCTGTATATGCAACAATATATAGACATCTAGATACACAGAGTGTGCAGGCATATGGATGTATTATGACAAATTGTGTGCATAATACACAGCATTTATCATAAAAACCCCCTTTAAAACAATAAAAGCTTTAAAAATATATATTTTAAAGCCATATTTAATTAGTAAATTCTGATGATATGAGGTGTGGTGTGTATTATAACAAATATAGTGTGTGTGTATAAAAAAATATATAGTCATAGTAAATGCTGCTAAATACATGTTATGACAGTGTAATTACCCAATTTAAACCGATATGGATCTACAGCTATGTAGAGAGCTCAATGTGCATCTGTGTGTCTGTGTGTGTCTGTTAGAACAAATACACTTTGTGTCTCATTAAAGCCGGCATTTATATTGATAAAATCTACTATATGTATTGATAAATATAAAGCTAACCTTTAACAATAAATACTGCTAAATATGGTTTATGAAAATAGAATTTTAAAATGTTTTTCAACAGCCACATTTTTTTAATGTTGGTACATAAGTATGTTAAAATATATCAATTCACTTTTATATATTATCTAGATAAAACTAACAAGCAGGTGCATGCACATGGGGGGGGCTGAGCAAGAGCATGATTGTGTCTGTGTTATTTAAGCATGGGTGTGAGGATTTTAATGGAATGTGTTACATGAATCTAAGCGACCACTCAGAATCAATTCATAAGAGTATCCAAAAATTGAAAGATTTAAACAAAGACTTGCAGCTAAATCAAAAATGAAACACTTTTGGTCTGTTTTCATGGCTCAGGAATTTTGGACCATGGGTCAAAAATATCTCAGGGTTTATTTTAATAGCTCTGATTGCTGTGTCAATGATTGTATTATGTCTTCCCTGTCTTTTTTCTTCAATCGAATGAAGTATGAATCAGGTTATGGTCACACAGTTATATGCGAACCTTGCCCCTTCCACAGATAAATAAAGAAGGGGGAGATGTAGGAGAGGATGGAAACTATTTGATTATTGCCAAAGAGAAGTAACTGCTTGGCTGGAGAAGAAAGAGTTAAAGAAGAAACAAAGTACATTGTGCAATCAAGCTGAGAAACCCAGCTGGACAGAAGAAAGAGAACAGAAAGATAAGGAAGTGATTATTTTGGGACTGTTTGTGAAACAATGAAGAATGTTGAAAAAAAAAGATCTGTAAACCAGGAACTAAACATGATGTGCTAAAAATAGCTTGGTATAAAAGTTAGAGCAATAGGCTAAAAATAGCTTTTGCTAGAATGGTATAAAAGCTAGAGCAATAGGCAATAAAGTGATTCACTGCATGAAGATGCTCTGAGTCTGTGCCCTTCATACGCCACAATGGATCTCATCAGGTCCCATAGATATGTGTATATTCAGGTTCCTCAAATGGTCACAAATGTGGCAGGGGAGACAACATGATCAGGCAGGTTGTTTTCCCAGGGCGAGGCCCATCCCCTCCATTCCGGGTATGCTGACCCCTGCAATTTCCCCAAATGCGGGAAACTTGACTACATAATTTGTGGTAGTGAGGGACTGTGTTCACGCTCTCCCCTGTTAATTTACCCCTTCTAGGGAACCTAGATGTGAAATTACCTCTCTGAAGTGCCTGTATACAAATGTGCATAGCATGGGAAATAAACAGGATGAACTGGAAATCCATGCGGGGTCTCAGGGTCATGATCTCATTACAATTACTGAGACATGGTGGGATAGCTCACATGACTGGAATGTTGTCATGGATGGCTCTGTACTTTTTAGAAAGGACAGGTTAGAAAGGTGAGGTGGTAGAGTTGCTCTTTATGTGAAAAGGCAACTGAAATGTATCAAGCTCTACACAGGGACAAATGAACAAGTAGAGGGTCTATGGGTGAGAATTAAGGGACCAGCTAATATTGGGTACACTGTTGTGGGTGTTTACTATAGGCCACCTGATCAGGAGGAGGAACTTGATGAGGCCTTCTATGGGCAGCTGGAAATAGCCTCATGGTCAGAGGCCCTTGTACTCTTGGGGGTCTTCAATCAGCCAGATATTTATTGGAGGGATAAAACGGTCCAGTGCACACAGTCCAGGAAATTCCTGCAGATCACTGAAGATAACTTTTTGTTACAAGTGGTGGAGGAGCCAACCAGGAAAGGTGTGTTGCTGGACCTTGTACTTGCAAACCAGGAAGGACTGGTTGATGACATAAAGGTTGGGGGCAGCCTTGTCTGTAGTGACCAGGAGATGGAGGAGCTCAGGATCCTTTGTGGGGGAAGTAAAACAGTAAGCAGGACTAGAACCCTAAACTTTTGGAGAGCTAACTTCAGCCTCTTCAAAGACCTACTTAGAGGAATCCCATGGGATAGGGCTCTAGAAAAGAAGGGAGTTCAAGAGAGCTAGTCAGTATTTAAGCAGCACTTCCTCCAAGCCTAAGACCAGTGTATCCCCATGACAAAGAAATCAGGCAAAGGGGCAGGAGACCTGCATGAATGAGCAGGGAGTTCCTAGTAAATCTTAAACTCAAGAAGGAAATTTATGGAGGTGGAAAAAGGGCCAGGCCAAGTGGGACGACTATAGGAACATGAGTGTATGCAGGAATGCAACAATGAAGGCCAAGGCCCACTTAGAACTGAGTCTGGCAAAGGACATCAAGGACAACAAGAAGGGCTTCTACAAGTATATCGGCAGCAAAAGGAAGATTAGGGAAACTGTGGGGCCGCTGCTGAATCAGATGGGTGTCCTGGTAACAGAAGACACAGAGAAGGCGGAATTACTGAATGCCTTCTTTGTGTCAGTCTTTACCCCTAAGAATGGCCCTCAGGAGTCCCAAACCTCAGAGGTTAGAGATGAGGGCCGGAGAAAGGAAGACTTCCCCCTGGTCATAAAGAGTTGGGTTAGGGATAGGCTAGACAGACTTAACACCCATAAATCCATGGGCCCTGATGGGAACTTAGCTGAGAGTTGATTCCCTCTCATGACTGAGAGATATAACAAAGGATGTTGTTTGCCACAGTGTATTCAGCAGAATATATATGTTTATGTTCATCGTGACTGTTTTTTGGAAAAAGGCAGGAAAACATAGGTGTGCAGCTGTTCTATGACCTTCATACTTGGCTGCACTGGGGCGCCTGGCCAACGCTCTCAGGGTGGACAAACATGAGATCATGAGAAACTGAACAAGTAAACAATTAGAGATCTGGCATAAAGCCAGTTGTTTTGATAAGGGTATAAAAGCGGGACCCTCTTGTGGCCATGAGAGAAGCCTCACCTATGGGTGGATGCACCGTGTAGGAATTTTCCAATTACCTGAGACTCCTGGCATCAGCGGCAATGGGGCTTCCCAGCTGGAAGTGTGGGCCTGGATGATGCTTCAGTGGTAATTGGTGATGTATTTCTTCTTAATCTCTGTTCTTTCTATATGGTAATGATTTAATGCATTGCTAATTCTCTCCGGTACTTATATACCTATATCTCTGATTTGCTTTATTGTACTTATTCACTATATATAGAGAGATATTTACCTAATTCACATTAGTGTGCTTGCTTTAGAGTGCTTATTGGCTTTAGCGTGCTTGTTTAATAAACTCTGCATATTATATAGCTAGTGTGTGGTCACTCTGCCTGTCAGCAGAACAGATGCACCCAAGGGTACCGAAGGAGCTGGCAGATGTTGTTGCTCTGCCGCTCTCCACCATTTCTGAAAAATCATGGAGAATGAGAGGGATGCCTGATGATTGGAGGAAGTCCAATGTTACTCCCATCTACAAAAAGGGCAAGAAGGAGGACCCAGGAAACTACTGGCCAGTCGGCCTCACCTCCATCCCTGGAAAGGTGATGGAACAGGTCATTCTGGAAGTCATCACCAAACAGAAAGTCATCAGGAGTAGTCAGCATGGATTCGCCAAGGGTAAATCTTGCTTGAATAGTCTAATAGCCTTTTATGATGACATGGCAAGATGGGTCGATGAGGGGAGAGCAGTAGATGTTCTATACTTTGACTTCAGCAAGGCTTTTGACACTGTCTCCCATAACATCCTCATAGGTAAGCTTAGGAAATGTGGGTTAGATGAATGGACAGTGAGGTGGATTGAGAACTGGATGAATAGCAGAGTTCAGAGGGTTGTGATCAGCAGAGTAGAATCCAGTTGGAGGCCTGTAGTCAGTGGTGTTCCCCAGGGACCAATACTGGGTCCGGTCTTATTCAACTTGTTTATCAATGACCTGGATCAAGGGCTAGAGTGTACCCTCAGCAAGTTTGCTGATGATACAAAGCTGGGGGAGTGGCTGATACACCTGAAGGCTGTGCTGCCATTCAGCAGGATCTTGATAGGCTGGAGAATTGGGCAGAGAGAAACCTCATGAGGTTTAACAAGGGCAAGCATAGGGTACTGCACCTGGGGAGGAAGAACCCCAAGTACCAGTACAGGTTGGGGGCTGACCTACTAGAGAGCAGTTCAGCTGAGAAGGACCTGGGCATATTGGTGGATGATAAATTGACCATGTGCCAGCAGTGTGCCCTTGCGGCCAGGAGGGACAATAGTATCCTGGGATGCATTGGGAGGATTGTGGCCAGCAGGTTGAGGGAGGCGATCCTTCCCCTCTACTCAACCCTAGTGAGGCCCCATCTGGAGTACTATGTCCAGTTCTGGTCTCCTCAGTACAAGAAAGACAAGGAGCTACTGGAGAGGGTCCAGCAGAGGGCCACAAGGATGATCAGGGGTCTGGAGCATTTCTCTTATGAGGAGAGATTGCAGGAGCTGGGCCTGTTTAGTCTAGAGAAGAGAAGAGAAGACTGAGAGGGGATCTCATTAATGCATGTAAGTATCTCAAAGGCAGGTGCCAAGAAGATGGTGCCAGACTCTTTTCAGTGGTGCCCAGTGACAGGACGAGGAGCAGTGACCATAAACTAACACACGAGAAGTTTCACCTCAACATGAGGAAGAACTTCTTTACTTTGAGGGTGACAGAGCACTGGAACAGGCTGCTCAGGGGGGTTGTGGAGTCTCCCTCTCTGGAGACATTCAAAACCTGCCTGGACGTGTTCCTGTGTAACCTGCTCTAGGTGGCCCTGCCTTGGCAGGGGGGTTTGACTAGATTATCTCCAGGGGTCCCTTCCAACCCTAACGATTTTGTGATTCTGTGATTCACTTACAGTGGAAGGAACTTTGTTCCCTCAGTTCCCACCTTGCAGTTCATCCACTCGAGAGGTGTAGGGAGAGATCCTGCCAGTGAAGACTGAGTCAAAAAAGTTGTTGAGTACCCCAGCCTTCTCTTTGCTCATCAGAGAGGCACACTTTCTTTGACCTTCCTCTTTTGGTTGACATATCTGCAGAAGCCCTTCTTGTCATTCTTTGCATCCCATGCCAAATTCAACTCCAGCTGCGCCTTGGCCTTCCTGACCCCATCTCTGCACAACCGGGCAGTGTCCCTGTACTCTTCCCAGGATACCTGTCTCTGCTTCCACTGCCTGTGCATTTCCTTTTTTCCCTTTAGTTTGACCAGCAGGTCTTAACTCAGCCATGCTGGAATATTGCCTTCCTTTCTCGATTTCTTACACCTAGGGATCACAAGCTCTTGTGCTCTGTGGAAAGTATCTTTAAAGATCTGCCATGTCTGTTCTGCTCCCTTGTCCCTGAGGCCGGTTTCTCAGGGGGTCCTATTGACTAACTCCTTAAGAGCTGGAAGTTGGCTTTCCTAAAATTCATAATGGGTCAATCCCTCATGTGGGGTACAGAGGCACCCATCTGCTGACCTATCAACCAGAGAGGTTTGATGCCTGCCGGGACTCATGATCCAGAATGTTGTGAAGGGACTGCCAAAGCTTGTCTGGTCCTCTGACTACTACCCCCTACTTTTCTTCCATATGGGCACAAAGGATACTACCAGGGAAAACTCAGGATCAGAAGTGACTACAGAGGTCTGGGGGCAGTACTCAAGGGCATAGGGGACCGGGTGTTGTTTTTCTTAATCCTGCCAGTGATGAGAAAGGGTGTAAGGAGAAGTGCACTGTAGGACTGATATGTAAAACAGGTATTTGTCTTAACCATTACTCTCAGTGAACTCAGGATTGATATATAAAACGGGTATTTGTCTCAACCATTGCTCTCCATGAACTATGAACTGTAGCAGGTGTGGTGAGATCGTTTACCCCTTAGAAAGAGATTTTATTGTTCTCTGAAGCAACTTGTGGATTCGGCTCTGTTGATTCAGCTGTGCGTCCTTGCACAGGGAGGAGGCTGGGAGGTTTCAGTTCTGACAAGCGGACTGGAATGTCCTGGCAAGAACCAAAAAGTGGATGGGAACATCCTTGCAGGAACAAACTGTATGGTCAGCAGATAAAAAATCTGCTGAAACGCATGATTCACGGATGCAGCCCATGGCTGGTCACAGTTGTTGTACAATGCTGGGGCAACGGCTATCTGATCGACATCCAGACACAATATGGTATAAAAGACCACACGACCACTGGCTACTTGGAAGACTTCTCCCACCGATCTGGACGAAGGGACACTGTATGACTCCGTGGTGGTAATTTAACTATTTGACTCTCTCTCTCTCTCTGCAAATCTATTGATATACTGCTTCTATCCTTTTTCTTCCTGCTCTTCCTCTTTTCCTTCTTCTCTTTTTTTGTATTTTTTACAATAATGTTAGGTAATAAATTGCGTTATTTGGACATTTGACCTCGTTTGTATCTTGATTTCACCCAGCAAGATCCAAATCCTGTTTGTACTGTCCACTGGGACGTGACATGCACTAATAAAGTAAGTCAATAATTGGCTATAGAAGTGGTGTTCCTGGCATGGTCTTGGGTTCAATGACCATGGGACCCTATTTGCATATCAGCACCTTCTTGGGACAGATGGCATGCAACTCACTAAGCAAGGCAAAGCTATTTTTTACAATAGGATGACTGACTTCATAAGGAGGGCTTTAAACTCGGAATGACGGGGGAGGAAGAGGGTGACTGAGTCCTAGGAGGCAGCTATGAACAGGGTCGATGAGGAAAGGGTATGGGCTCATGTGATTGGAAGGGATCACAAAGTCAGCAAAATAAGGCTGGGGGGGGGGGAATGGGTACCATCTCCAGCACTTCCATGTAAGCAAGGAAGTGTCTACAAGGCACAATTATGCAAAAATCCCCCAAACCCTCTCAAGGTATTCAACACAGAATCATAGAATAGTTTGGTTGGAAGGGACATTAAAGATCATCTGGTTCGACCCCCCCTGCCATGGTCAGGGAAACCTTCCATTAGACCAGGTTGGTCAAAGTGTCATCCAACCTGTCCTACAACAGTTCCAGGGATGGGGTATCCACAACTTCTCTGGGCAACCTGTTCCAATGTCTCATCACCCTCATAGTAAAGAATTTCTTCCTAATGTCTAATCTGAATCTACACTCTGACAGTTTAGAGCCATTCCCCCTTGTCCTGTCACTACATGCCCTTGTAAAAAGTCCCTTTCCGGATTTCTTGTAGGCCCCCTTTGGGTATTGGAAGACTGGTAAAAGGTGTCCTTTGAGCCTTCTCTTCTCGAGGCTGAAGAAACCCAACTCTCTCAGTCTGTCTTCATAGGAGAGGTACATTAGCCTTTACATCATCTTTGTGTCTGTCATGGTTTGAGCTCGCTTTGGCATCATATATACTAAAATTGGCCATTTGGTTTAGCTGCAGTGTTTGTCACTGTGGTTGGAGTGGCTGCAGTGTCTGCCACTAGGATTGGAGTGGCTGCAGCGTCTGCCACTAGGGTTGGAGTGGCTGCAGTGTCTGTTGCCGGGGTTGGTGCAGCTGTTGTGCTTGGGGGTTGAGTAACACCAACAGCTGCATTGTCTGTTGCTGTCGGGGTGTGAGTAGCTGCTGTGCTTGTCACTGGGGTTGGTGTAGCTGCGGTGCTTGGAGTAGCTATATTGTCTGTTGCTGTCGGGGTTTGAGTAGCTGCTGTGCTTGTCACTGGGGTTGGTGTAGCTGCGGTGCTTGGAGTAGCCACATTGTCTGTTGCTGTTGGGGTTTGAGTAGCTGCTGTTCTTGTCACTGGGGTGGGTGTAGCTGCTGTACTTGGAGTAGCTGCGTTGTCTGTTGTGGTCAGGGTTTGAGTAGCTGCTGTGCTTGTAGTTGGAGTAGCTGCGTTGTCTGTTGCTTTGCCATCAGATCCAGAGACATATTTTTCCCTTTGAAGGTTAGTGTTGAGCAGGGCTCTGTAGGCGTAGGCCAAGCCCCAGCACGTTGCCATGATTTGTCCCTCTCTGGTATAACCAGGACGACAGCACACCTCGTTTAAGTGTTTTACTAGTTTTTCCGGATGTTGCACTTGTTCAGGGGTGAAGTTCCAAAGCACTGGAGGGGCCCACTGGCCTAGATACTTGCCCATACTATCCCACACACCCTGCCACCCATAACTGTCCAGCCTCAGGGAAAATCTCTTGGTGGTCCTCCTATATCGTTGTCTAACCCTAGACCAGATTTGAACCCGATACTGCTTAACTTTCGAGATCAGACAAAATAGGGTGTTCCCAGGGCGGGATGGCCGTAGGCAAAACACACTCCATATGTTTGCCAACATGCTGATCCCCAGCACAATCAGCAGGCAGGTCTCAAGGGTATTCAAAGGCCATCCAAAACCTTCAGAACTCTCAACTGCTGTTGTAAATAGGCTGGTGGGGGAGCGGGGGGTGTAAGGGAATGCCTCCTCCATAGGTTGACCCCCCGAGGGGAAAAAAAAGCTATGCAATTGCTAAAATATTTCATTATATACCTCCCAAAAGCATAGAGGTGATGGCCACACCAGAAGCGCAAGCCAGACCAGTTTCATGATCGGTGAGTCTATTGCATTACAAGCCATTACCATGAAGCACAGTGAAACAAGAACCTTAGCCCAGGCCCCCCAGCTGATAAACGCTAAAACAGCAAATACTGGCTGTAAGGAAGGTACAACATGCTGAAAAACTGAGATCAAGCGCAACAAGTCTGAGAGCAAAGAAATCACCATTGTGACGAGTAGTAACAATGAATGCTTATCACAAATATGATTAGACACACTCTGGTCAGATCTGTCGTTATCTCAACCCTTCATGCCCCACGTTGGGTGCCGCAAAGAACTGTCGTGGTTTGAGCCCAGCCGGTAACTCAGAACCATGCAGCCGCTCGCTCACTCCCCCCCTTCCTCTGTGGAGGACCACTTGGAACAAAATGGACACATGAGCGATCCAGGACTCATGTCAATAGCAAGAGTTTGAGTTAGGTCTCACGGCCTAGCATCAAGGTCATCTAAAGGACACTTGTGGGGGCAGAATGAGAAAGTTGGCTCAAGAAGAACAACTCCCGGATGTGGAATGCAAAACTTGGCAAACTTAAGGACTTGTAAGGCCTTTGAGTGAACTGAAAGCTTTAGCCAATTATAAGCTGTATCTATGCGTGTGTCTCGTTAAGCTCAACCAATTAGGATTGTATAAGGTCCGCGTGGACACTCAGAGAGAATATATAAACAGCTATCTGGGCTTAATAAAGCGTCAGCATTTAATCATATTGGTTGTCCTGCTGTCCGTTTATCTCCCGCAAATGGCGCCCGAACCGGGACCCTCTCACTGTTGCTTTAACTGAGCAATGAAGACAGCTGAATAGCAGGGTGAGCGGGAAAGCCGACCGGAGTAGTTGCTGTCCCGGCAACTGGTTAAAGGAGTGCACTCAATGAACCGCGATCCGAAGGACGCGATGCCGCTCAAGGAGCGAAGCCGCCAGGAGGGCGAAGCCGTGACTGCCGTCGCGAAGACTTCAGAGGAAATCTCGCCTGAAGCAGGTGAGTGGTCGGGGAGGAGATGGGAGTCTCACTGCCTAAAGAAGAGGCAGCAGTAGTAAAGCTCCTCCAACATATACTCTCTAAGAGAGGAATTAAACACGACAAGCTTGTGCTCCGAAACTTATTAATATGGTGCCGAGAGAACGGGTTCCCCCCAGATCCACAGGCTGCTTTTAAGGTCGAAACTTGGGAAAAGGTTGGGGAACGGATAACCGACAGCAACAAAGAAGCTAAGGGACTAGCAACAACTTGGAAGCTGATTCTAACAACCCTTCAAGCGATGAGGGTGGAGCAATCAGCTGCTGCCGGAGCTTTTATAGCTTTACAGCCCCCATCGTCTAACATCAGAGTTTTCGATCGGCTCCCTGTCCCTTCCCCCACTGCCCCGTCAGCATCTCCAATAGAGGATGAGATGGATCCCTGGAAAAATGAGGGGATGGAAGTGGATGAATCCTGGTCCGTACCGCTGCCTCCCGACCCCTGCGTAGAGAAGCCACCCAGGGGAGAGCCGCCATCGCTTTTTCCACCTCTCCCTCCGTCCATGCCTCCCCCACCAACGTTTCTGCGAAAATCATCCACGCTCGAGCCCCACAGGGAACCGGACTGGGCGCAGAAACTACTTCGAAAGTTGGAGGACTTGAAAAGAGATAAGATTGCTCGAGAAGAACACAGGGGGGAGGAGGAAGGCGCGATAGCAACCTGCGGGAAGCTCCAGGGGTGGGGGGAGGTGAGAGGAGAAGCTGCGGGAAGCTCCAGGGGTGGGGGGAGGCGAAAGATGAAACTGCTAAAACTGACGGGGACCCAACACGGCGATGGAGAGGGATTATTCAGAATGTGTTAGTGAAAAAAAAAAAAAAAAATTTGCAAAAGGATAGAAAAAAAAAGGGGGATTTAAGACAAGGAAGTACAAAATGCAATATAATCTTTTGTAAATAAGAATATTTAGTTCTAAGTAACTTTAAGCTTGGTGGCTTTGTATATAAAACCAAAACTTTCCAAACCTAAAAAAGGCCTGACCAAAAGAACACAATAAGAGTCCTTGTCTAAGATGAATCATTGTAGCTGACATAGTTTTGGAACCTTATGACCTTCGCATAAAATTTATTGTAACCAAAACAGAATTGTAGCTAAGGAGTAGCTGAAACTAAGCAGATGTTCAGGAGGTGATATAGTGAAGTTAACTGATAAGTAGAAGGACAAGGAGAAATCACTCATTTATGCCAGCAGTGTCACCGAACTAATTAAGTTGGCAAGTTCTTAACAAGTTCTACAAATCAATTTGGCACCCAGATGAGACACTCTCTGCTCGGCTGCAGGACCTGCTGAGAACAGGGCTCCCTAGGGCCCCCGGGGAATTTTCCCGGAGGGACCCCTCGACTCACTCGAATCACTGCGGGAGCAGACAAGTACCATCTTTAAGAAAGTATTCTTTTGTAAATATTATTTTGTTTTGGTTAACATTCCATAAGTCGTAGGAGATGTCCTGCACGGGAGTCTGTTTGAAGTTTGGATTTTGGTGGGTTAACCTTTTGTTTGGAGCCTTCTGTAAATCGAGATATAGAAATCTTGTAGGTAAAGGCATATACCCAGCTGCTAGCGCTCGATTGGTATACATTTGGATTTGTTTCTGTTTGTGACTTGCTGGTATTTGACCTAGTTTTGTGGATTATCACGGTAATGATTTTGGTGTTGACGATATAATATGGTTAAGGCTGCACTGTATGTTGTGATTGTGTCCTTAATAGTTGTTTGTCTAATTGGATTTTGTTTGTGTTTTAGGTATTGTAGTTGTGTGGAGTGTGTTTGTGGGATCCCTTGTGTGTGTGTGTGTAAAATTAATAATGGAATATCAACAGAGCGAAGTAATGTATGCAGATATGCAGATATGTTTTTCACGTTAAGAAACCAGCAGGAGTGGCAGAAGGAATGTGGAATTAAGAGAGCTCTGCCAGATCCCTTAATTTTAGCTTTGGAAAGGGACAGGAGCAATTAGAGAAAGGTCACATTAAACCGACCACAAGCCCTTGGAATACCCCAATTTTTACAATTCCAAAGAGAAGTGGCAAATGGTGCCTCTATTGCATGATCTGAGGAAAATTAATGAAGTCATGGAGGATATGAGGGCTTTACAGCCTGGATTACCCTCCCCAAATATGATTCCAAAAAATTGGGACATTTTAATTATCGATTTAAAAGATTGCTTTTTTACCATTCCCCTGCATCCAGAAGATTATCAGAAATTTGCTTTTTCTGTACCGAGCGTAAACAAAAGTGAACCTATGAAAAGGTACCACTGGGTAGTGTTACCACAGGGCATGAAAAATTCACCAACCATGTGCCAGGTTTACGTGGCCTGGGCACTTACTCCAGTACGTGAAGCGCATCACATGCGTTCGGCTATAGTGGCCCTTGCCGTGCCACGAGAAATCAAAACTGACAACGGCCTTGGCTATGTAGCTCATTCCACGCAAGCGTTTTTCCAGCTCTGGGGCATTACTCACTTGACGGGTACGCCCCATTCACCTACCGGTCAGGCTATGGTCAAACGTATGAATCAGACATTGAAGCGTTTGTTTCAAAAACAAAAAGGGGGAGAAAGTGCTATATCACCAACAGATAGATTAAACAAAGTCCTATATATGTGTTAAATTTCTTACAATTGCCGCAAGATAGCTTGGTGCCACCAATGGTAAAACACGGGGCTGGTCTACAAGGAGGGTTGGAAGAAGTTAAGAGCAGACAATGTAAGGTAATGATTAAAAACGGGATAACAGGGGCCTGGGAAGGACCAGTTAAGTTAATCACATGGGGAAGAGGATATGCATGTGTTGTTACAGATACAGGAACCAGATGGATACCAGCCAAGTGGGTAAAGCCATGGCAAGAAAAGTTGCATAACCCACCCGAAAACACCCCAGCACCTAAGGACTCCGTGCCATAACTGTGGAACTTGGGAGCCTTGGAGTTTGTGTGTTTGCGAGTATTGTGGGGTCAGATGGTATTGTCGAAGTTCTAGAGCACGCGCAGGGTAGAAGGTTATCAGTCACAATGGTTCAAGGGATATGTGTCAAATGACATATTGTTTAAGTTAGAGCTCAATATTACTTATCAACAAGGATACAACTGAGGCCCAATTGTAATGATCAGGTACAATTTTGGGATGTGCCGTCTCGAGTTATCGTCTCCTTGTTTGCACCTGGAGTAGCTGCAGCAAAAGCATTAGGAGACGTGACTGAGTTAGGGTGTTGGGCCGCAAAGCAGATAAATTTAACATCAGAAGTACTTACACAAATGCTTAATGATGTAGATAGCACAAGACGCTGTTTTGCAAAATAGAGCTACAATCGATTTTTGCTTTTAGCACAGGGTCACAGGTGTGAGGATTCTGAAGGGTTGGTTGATCTCCTTAGCGAAAGATGGCCTGATGATGTTTATAGTCATTCTAATGATCTTAATACTGTTGCCCTGCCTTTTTCACTGTATCCAACGTATGGTAACCAGTGCTATGAAACGTGTCTGGATTGCTCAAAGAAAAGAAGGGGGATTTGTGGAGGACCACTTGGAACAAAATGGACACATGAGCGATCCAGGACTCATGTCAATAGCAAGAGTTTGAGTTAGGTCTCATGGCCTAGCATCAAGGTCATCTAAAGGACACTTGTGGGGGCAGAATGAGAAAGTTGGCTCAAGAAGAACAACTCCCGGATGTGGAATGCAAAACTTGGCAAACTTAAGGACTTGTAAGGCCTTTGAGTGAACTGAAAGCTTTAGCCAATTATAAGCTGTATCTATGCGTGTGTCTCGTTAAGCTCAACCAATTAGGATTGTATAAGGTCCGCGTGGACACTCAGAGAGAATATATAAACAGCTATCTGGGCTTAATAAAGCGTCAGCATTTAATCATATTGGTTGTCCTGCTGTCCGTTTATCTCCCGCATTCTTCCTCCCCCCGCTCCCGGGGGGATGGGGAGGAGAATCGGAAGAATGTAACTCCCACGGGTTGAGATAAGAGCAGTCCAGTAACTAAGGTATGATATAAAACCACTACTACCACCACCAATAATAATAATGATAAGGGAAATAACAAGGGGAGAGGATGTAATTGCTCACCACCTGCCGACCGATACCCAGCCTGACCCGAGCAGTGATCTGGGCCTTCTGGGTAACTCCTCCCGGTTTATATACTGGGCATGACGTGCCATGGTATGGAATACCCCTTTGGCCAGTTTGGGTCAGGTGTCCTGTCTCTGCTTCCTCCCGGCTTCCCCTCCTCCCTGGCAAAGCATGAGACTGAGAAAGTCCTTGGTCGGAGTAGACATTACTTAGCAACAACTAAAAACATCGGTTGTATCAGCGTTGTTCCCAGGCTGAAAGTCAAAACCACAGCACTGCACCAGCTACTAAGAAGGAGAAAAATGACTGCTATAGCTGAACCCAGGACAGTATCCACCCCTTATTCCATACCATTCATGTCATGCTCAGATCCCACATCTCTCAACACACCATCGCCCCTGTCCCATATATACACATACATATATACCCACACCCACACACAAAGAGAAAGATATCATTCCTTAGTCCATGGACCAATCCCTATAAAATTGCTGAATTCATCCAGTCCATGATGTCAGGCTCCATCTCTTGTAATAGTCTTTCAGGGCAGGAGGGATGGTGTGTAGTGTTGGGTTGTTGCCTGCTGATGACACCGCCAAACTCGTCTGGTCACTGCTGAGCTCGTCTGGTTTCCTCAAAATTCATTCTTTGTTGAGGTGATGATCAGAGGGAAGTCAGGGTCAGTTGAGGGCGACCTGAGGATATCTAGGTGATGGGCTATAGAAGTGTTATATAGCAGGCAACAGCATACAACCGAGTTCATTGGCTGTTTTCCCCCAAAATCAAATCCCCTTGAGGTACACATCGGACTTCCCCATCTTCCCGCATTACCCACCAAGTATATCCAGGTCCCTGAGCAAAAGCAACCCCACGAGTGGGTTTGCCTTTACCTGAAGCAGGAATAACCCAGACTGTCTTCCCCAACAAATTCTTTATGTGCACCACAGGAACTTTATCCCCCTCTACAGTACGTAAAAGTTCTGATTGGGCTGGGCCAGCCCTGTTGGCAGATCCCCTACTGTTGACCAACCAGGTGGCTTTTGGTAAATGTGTATCCCAGTGTTTGAAAGTCCCACCACCCATTGCTCTCAGTGTAGTTTTTAACAGCCCATTGTACCGTTCGATTTTCCCAGAGGCTGGTGCATGGTAGGGGATGTGATATACCCACTCAATGCCATGCTCTTTGGCCCAAGTGTCTATGAGGTTGTTCCGGAAATGAGTCCCACTGTCTGACTCAATTCTCTCTGGGGTGCCGTGTTGCCACAAGACTTGTTTCTCAAGGCCCAGGACAGTGTTCTGGGCAGTTTCGTGGGGCACAGCGTATGTTTCCAGCCATCCGGTGGTTGCTTCCACCATGGTAAGCACATGGCGCTTGCCTTGGCAGGTCGGTGGGAGTGTGATAGAGTCAATCTGCCGGGCCTCCCCATACTTGTACTTCAGCCATCGTCCTCCATACCAGAGAGGGTTTAACCACTTGGCTTGCTTAATTGCAGCACATGTTTCACATTCGTGAATAACCTGGGCAATAGTGTCCATCGTTAAGTCCACCCCTCGATCACGAGCCCATCTACATGTTGCAACCTTGATGGTCTGAGGTGTCATGGGCCCACCGGGCTAAAAATAATTCACCCTTATATTAATAATTCACCCTTATGTTGCCAATCTAAGTCCATCTGAGCCACTTCAATCTTAGCAGCTTTATCCACTTGCTGGTTGTTCTGGTGTTCCTCAGTGGCCCAACTCTTGCGTACATGAGCATCTACGTGGCGTACCTTCACCACCAGGTTCTGCATCCGGGCAGTGATATCTTGCCACAGTACAGCAGCCCAGATGGGTTTACCTCTGCGTTGCCTGTTGCTCTGCTTCCATTGCTGCAACCACCCCCACAGGGCATTTGCCACCATCCATGAGTCAGTATAGAGATAAAGGACTGGCCATTTTTCTCATTCAGCAATATCCAAGGCCAGCTGGATGGTTTTCACCTCTGCAAACTGACTCTATTCACCCTCTCCTTCAGCAGTTTCTGCAACTTGTTGCAGGGCACTCTACACAGCTGCCTTCCATCTCCGATGCTTTCCCACAATAGGGCAGGACCCATCAGTAAACAAGGCATATTGCTTTTCACTCTCTGACAGTTCATTATGTGGTGGGGCCTCTTCAGCACGCGTCACCTCCTCCTCTGGTGACATCCCAAAATCTTTGCCCTCTGGCCAGTCCATGATGACTTCTAGAATTCCTGGACGACTGGGCTTTCCTATTCGAGCTCGTTGTGTAATTAGTGCAGCCCACTTACTCCATTTAGCATCAGTAGCATGATGTGTAGAGGAGACCCTGCCTTTGAACAGCCAGCCCAGCACAGGCAACCGGGGTGCCAGGAGGAGCTGCGCTTCAGTTCCGATCACTTCTGAGGCAGCTCGAACCCCTTCATAGGCTGCCAGTATCTCTTTTTCAGTGGGAGTATAGCTGGCCTCGGATCCTTTATATCCCCGACTCCAAATGCCGAAGGGTCGACCTCGAGTCTCCCCTGGAGCTTTCTGCCAGAGGCTCCAGGTAGGACCATTCTCCCCGGCTGCACTATAGAGCACATTTTTCACATCTTGCTTGGTCCGGACTGCTCCAAGGGCTACTGCATGAACTATTTCTTGTTTAATTTGTTGAAAGGCTTGTTGTTGCTCAGGGCCCCATTTGAAATCATTCTTCTTCCGGGTCACGTGATAAACAGGGCTTACAATCAGACTGTAATTTGGGATGTGCATTCTCCAGAACCCCACAACACCTAAGAAAGCCTGTGTTTCTTTCTTGTTAGTTGGTGGAGACATTGCTCTTATCTTGTTGATCACGTTTGTGGGGATCTGGCGACATCCATCTTGCCATTTCATTCCCAAAAGTTCAATCTCCTGTGCAGGTCCCTTGACCTTACTCCGTTTTATGGCAAAACCGGCCTTCAGCAAGATTTGGATTATCTTCCTCCCTTTCTCAGAAGCTTCTTCTGCTGTACCGCCTCCATGATGATGTCATCAATGTATTGCAGGTGTTCTGGAGCTTGCCCCTGTTCCAGTGCAGTCTGGATCAATCCATGGCAGATGGTGGGGCTGTGTTTCCACTCCTGGGGCAATCGATTCCAAGTGGACTAGATGCCCCTCCAAGTGAAAGCGAACTGTGTCCTGCACTCTGCTGCCAAAGGGCTTGAGAAAAATGCATTGGCGATGTCACTTGTGGCATCCCACTTGGCTACCTTTGACTCCATTTCATACTGAATTTCTAGCATGTCCGGCACATCAGCACTCAATGGTGGTGTGACTTCGTTCAGGCCACGATAGTCTACTGTTAGTCTCCACTCTCCATTAGACTTTTGCACTGGTCATATGGGGCTATTAAAGGGTGAGCAGGTCGTGCTGATCACTCCTTGGCTCTCCAGACTACAGATCAGCTTATGGATGGGAATCAAGGAGTCTCGGTTGGTGCGATATTTCTGCCGGTGCACTGTTGTGGTCGTGATTGGCACTTGTTGTTCTTTGACCTTCAGCAACCCCACAACAGAAGGATCCTCTGAGAGACCGGGTAAGGTGGACAGCTGCTTAATTTCCTCTGTCTCCAAGGCAGCGATACCTAAAGCCCATCTATACCCTTTTGGGTCTTTGAAGTACCCTCTCCTGAGATAGTCTATGCCAAGGATGCATGGATCCCCTGGACCAGTCACAATGGGGTGCTTTTGCCACTTCCTCCCAGTCAGGCTGATTTCAGCCTCTAGTACAGTCATTTCTTGGGATCCTCCTGTCACTCCAGAAATAAAAATTGGTTCCACCCCTTGATACCTTGATGGCATAGAATCATAGAATCATAGAATAGTAAGGGTTGGAAAGGACCTTAAGATCATCTAGTTCCAACCCCCCTGCCATGGGCAGGGACACCTTGCCCTAAACCATATGGTCCAAGGCTCTGTCCAACGTGGCCTTGAACACCGCCAGGGATGGAGCATCCACAGCCTCTCTGGGCAACCCATTCCAGTGCTTCACCACCCTCACTGTAAAGAACTTCTTCCTTATATCTAACCTAAACTTCCCCTGTTTAACTTTGAAGCCATTACCCCTTGTCCTACCACTACAGTCCCTAAGGAAGAGTCCCTCCCCAGCATCCTTATAGACCCCCTTCAGATACTGGAAGGCTGCTATGAGGTCTCCACGCAGCCTTCTCCAGGCTGAACAGCCCCAAGTTTCTCAGCCTTTCTTCATATGGGAGTTGCTTCAGCCCTCTTATCATCCTCATGGCCCTCCTCTGGACGTGCTCCAACAGCTCCATGTCCTTTTTATTTTGAGGACACCAGAACTGTACACAGTACTCCAAGTGAGGTCTCACAAGAGCAGAGTAGAGGGGCAGGATCACCTCCTTTGACCTGCTGGTCATGCTTCTTTTGATGCAGCCCAGGATACAGTTTGCTTTCTGGGCTGCAAGCACACACAGCTGGCTCATGTTAAGCTTCTCGTCAACCAACACCCCCAAGTCCTTCTCTGCAGGGCTGCTCTGAATCTCTTCTCTGCCCAACCTGTAGCAGTGCCTGGGATTGCCCGGACCCAGGTGTAGGACCTTGCACTTGGCTTGGTTAAACTTCATAAGGTTGGCATTGGCCCACCTCTCAAGCATGTCAAGGTCCCTCTGGATGGCATCCCTTCCTTCCAGCGTATCAACCAAACCACACAGCTTGGTGTTGTCTGCAAATTTGCTGAGGGCGCACTCAATCCCACTGTCCATGTCGCCAACAAAGATGTTGAACAGGACCGATCCCTGAGGGACACCACTCGTTACAGGTTTCCAACTGGACATCGAGCCATTTACCACAACTCTTGGCGTGCAGCCCTCAAGCCAGTTTTTTATCCACCGAGTGGTCCATCTATCAAATTGATGTCTCTCCAATTTAGAGACAAGGATGTCATGCGGGACAGTGTCAAATGCTTTGCACAAGTCCAGGTAGATGACGTCAACTGCTCTGCCCCTGTCCATCAGTTCCGTGGCTCCATCATAGAAGGCCACCAAACTGGTCAGGCAGGATTTCCCCTTAGTGAAGCCATGTTGGCTGTTACCAAGCACCTCGTTGTTTTTCAATGTGCATCAGGGTACACTGTGCACCGGTATCTACTTGAGTCTTATACTTCTGTGGGACTGATGTGCCAGGCCATCTGATCCACACAGTCCAGTAAACCCGATTGTTTTTTTCCTCCATGTGGCTGGACGCAGGGCCCCTCTAATAGAGATCAAAAGATTCTCCACTTATGTCTTGTATAAAGAGATTAGTATTCCTTATCACAGGAGCTGGAGTAAAATCAGCTCTTCCACTCCATCTGGGAAACTGCTCACCAGACACTGGAGCAGCAGCTTTCATGGGAGGTTCATCCTTGACCATTGTTCTCCTCTTCAGTTCACGCACCCGTTGCTCCAGAACTGAGGTAGGTTTTCCATCCCACTTTCTCATGTCTTCTCCGTGATCCCCCAGGTAAAACCATAGGGTGGACCGTGGTGTGTACCTCCTATATTTTCTCTCTCGAGCAGTAGGGCACCTTCTGTTAATAGTTGAGACATGGGTTGGTACACGTGGGGAGCTGGATAGATCGGATAAATCGTCTCTCACTTGTTTGAACTCCTGGGACAGTTTTTCCACAGCTGAAATGATGGAAGGGGTGAGATTGTCTTTGAACTCTTGGAGTTGACGAATCAGCTCATCCACCGTTGGTGATGTTCTGTCATTCCAGGTCATTGATGCCAATGAGTGGGCATATGATGATGGTGCACTCCGTGTAAGTTTCCGCCACATGGGTCATGTACATTCGACTTCATCTGGATCTACGGATGCGTTTGTGGGGTCTGGCCTATGATAGATCATCTCTGGAATGGCTGATTCCCTCAGGGACTGGATGCCTTTCTCTATCGTGGTCCAGTTGGCTGAGCGACACATAACATCATCCATGTAGGGAAACCTTTCCTTCCCAGCTGCCAAGAGCCTCCTCCAAAGGCTGAGGGCTTGTTTCTCTTTTGCAATCGCTTTGTCATTTCCTCCTTCCCTAGCAAGTGATCCCATCTGCTTGGCTTCCCTACCTTATAGTTCGTTACCTTCGGCCCCACTGTCCCAGCATCGGAGCAACCAGGTGACAATGTGCTCCCCTGGAAGACGGGTGAAATCTTTTTGCATATTCTGCAGCTCGGTCGAGGTCAGGGGTCGTCAAGTCACCTGTTCTTCCTCTTCCTCTGATCCACATATTAGTAACTCTTGTTCACATCCTGTTCCCTGTAGTAACTGCATTGGGTCTTCTTCTTTCTTCATTGCAGGGGTTGCTCTTTGTGCCTCTCGTTTGCCTTTGCTTACAGGGGCAACCGATATTGTCTCAAATTGGCTATTTGATTTAGCTGCACTGTCTGTTACTGTGGTTGGAGCGGCTGCAGTGTCTGCCTCTAGGACTGGAGTGGCTGCAGTGTCTGTTGCAGGGGTTGGTGCAGCTGCTGTGCTTGGCGGTTGAGTAACACGAACAGCTGCGTTGTCTGTTCGTGTCGAGGTTTGAGTAGCTGCTGTGCTTGGAGTTGGAGTAGCTGCGTTGTCTGTTGCTTTGCCATCAGATCCAGAGACACCTTTTTCCCTTAGAAGGTGCTGGATAGTGTTGAGCAGGGCTCTGTAGGTGTAGGCCAAGCCCCAGCACGTTGCAGCGAGTTGTCCCTCTCTGGTATAAACAGAACAACAGCACACTTAAATAAAGTGTTTTACTAGTTTTTCCGGATGTTGCACTTGTTCAGTGGTGATGTTCCAAAGCACTGGAGGGGCCCACTGGCCTAGATACTTGCCCATACTATCCCACACACCCTGCCACTCATGACTGTCCAGCCTCAGGGAAAATCTCTTGGTGGTCCTCCTATATTGTCGTCTAACCCTAGACCAGATTCGAACCCGATACTGCTTAGCTTTTGAGAACAGACATAATAGGGTGTTCCCAGGGTGGGATGGCTGTGGGTAAAAAACACTCCGTATGTTTGCCAACATGCTGATCCCCAGCACAATCAGCAGGCAGGTCTCAAGGGTATTCAAAGGCCATCCAAAACCTTCCGAACTCTCAACTGCTGTTTTAAATAGCCTGATGGGGGGGCGGGGGGTATAAGGGAATGCCTTCTTCGTAGGTTGACTCTCTGAGGAAAATAAATAAAAAATTAATTGCTAAAATATTTCATTATATACCTCCCAATGTATAGAGGTGATGGCCACGCTGGAAGCACAAACCAGACCAGTTTCATGATCAATGAGTCTATTGTATTACAAGTCATTACCATGAAGTACAGTGAAACAAGAACCTTAGCCCAGGCTCCCCAGCCGATAAACACTAAAACAGCAAATAGTGGCTGTAAGTAAGGTACAACATGCTGAAACTCTGAGATCAAGCGCAACAACTCTGAGAGCCAATAAATCAACGTTGTGATGAGTAGTAACAATTAATGCTTATCACAAATATGATTAGACACACTCTGGTCAGATCTGTCATTATCTCAACCCTTCGTGCCCCACGTTGGGCGCCACAAAGAACTGTCGTGGTTTGAGCCCAACCGGTAACTCACTTCCCCCTTTCTTCCTCCCCCCGCTCCTGGAGCGATGGGGAGGAGAATCGGGAGAATGTAACTCCCACGGGTTGAGATAAGAGCAGTCCAGTAACTAAGGTACAATACAAAACCACTACTGCTACCACCAATAACAATAATGATAAGGGAAATAACAAGGGGAGAGGATACAATTGCTCACCACCCGCCGACCGATACCCAGCCCGTCCCAAGCAGTGATCTGGGCCTTCCGGGTAACTCCCCCCAGTTTATATACTGGGCATGATGTGCTGTGGTATGGAATACCCCTTTGGCCAGTTTGGGTCAGGTGTCCTGTCTCTGCTTCCTCCCGGCTTCCCCTCCTCCCTGGCAAAGCATGAGACTGAGAAAGTCCTTGGTTGGAATAAACATTACTTAGCAACAACTAAAAACATGGTGTTATCAGTGTTGTTCCCAGGCTGAAAGTTAAAAAACACAGCACCGCACCAGCTACTAAGAAGGAGAAAAATGACTGCTGTAGCTGAACCCAGGACAAGTGTCTGTTACTTTGTATCAGATCCAGAGACCTTCTATTCCCCTTGAGGGTACTGGATAGTGTTGAGCAGGGCTCTGTAGGCATAGGCCAGGCCCCAGCATGTTGTGGTGATTTGTACCTCTCTGGTATTGCCAGGTTGACAGCATACCTTTTCCGAAGTATTTTACTAGTTTTTCTGGATTTCACACTTGTTTTGGGGGTGAAGTTTCAAAGCACTGGAGGGGCCCACTGGCCTAGGTACTTGCTCATACTGTCCCGCACCCCTTGCCACTCATGACTGTCCAGCCTCGGGGAAGATCTCTTGGTGGTGTTCTTAGATAGTTGTTTAACCTTAAACAAGACCTGAACCATATTCATCAAAATGATGGTTCCCAGCAAAAGGAGCAGGTTGGTTTCAAGGGTATTCAAAGGATATTCAAAATCTTTAAAATTCTCAGATGCTACTGTAAGTAGCCTGTTGGGGGAGGATATCTCCTCCATAGGCTGGCCCTCTGGTGGGTGAGTGTCTACGTAAAGATGTGTAATTATTAATATTATTAAAGGGACTGTCGTGGTTTAAACCCAGTTGATAACTCAGCACTACGCAGCTGCTCGTTCACCCCCCATCCCACCCCTTCCTCACCTCCCTCTGGGCAGGATGTGGAAGAGAATTGAAAGAACGTAAACCCCACGGGTTGAGATAAGAACTGTCCGATAACTCAAGTGCAGTATACTGTTACTACTTCTAAGGGAAGTAACAAGGGGAGAGAATATAAAACTAAAAGGGGAAAGGAAAAGGCAGTAAACACAAGTGATGCACAATACAATTGCTCACCACCCGCCGACCGATACCCAGCCCAACCTGAGCAGTGATCAATCCATTCTGGGTGGCACCCCCCAGTTTATATACTGGGCATGACGTGCTGTGGTATGCAATACCCCTTTGGCTAGTTTGGGTCAGGTGTCCTGTCTCTGCTTCCTCCCTGCTTCCCATGCCCCTCCTCCCTGGCAGAGCCTGAGACTGATAAGTCCTTGATCAGGCTAAGTGTTACTAAGCAACAACTAAAACATCAATGTCTTATCAGCATTGTTCTCAGACTAAAGCCAAAATGCCGCAGAAACAGTTGCTGCAGATTTTGGGGTAATGTAATCTATTTGGAGGCTGCAGTAAATGAAAACTGAATCTTATTTGTGCTATAGTAAGCTTCTGTGATCAGCTTTTTACTGTCAGTTTCCATGAGAGATCTCAGTTGCGTAGCAATAATTGAATGCGTACATAGGTGGAAGTTTTGATATGAGAATCTTAACTTTTGTTTTATCTTGGGAACAGGCGCTGTCTAATTCTATTTTTGTTGTATGAGGCTATATACAGAATCCCAGTGTTCATTATAGCCTTTCACTTACACTGAAAGAAGTGGTTATAGTAAAAACTTAAACCACTGTCTGAATCTGGAACACCTGTGAAGCATTAGAAATCAATCCCTTGAATTGGACTGCTTTTCACTATTTTTCAGTGTAAAATCAGTAGTAGTTCATCAATGTAATATAGGCAGCAAAAAATACCCCTCTTCTTTTAAAAGGGCTTTTTTGGGTTTTTTTGTGGGGGTTTTTTTGTAGTTTTGAAGTGAATGGATGCATCTTCAGTTCTGTGTACTTAGGCTACACAATATGTATTAGCAGGCAAAATGGAACTTACCAGAGAAGAGACCTGATCCTAAGATCATAGATGTGCTGAAATTATTATGGCTAATACCTCAAGGCATTTTGGTTTCCTCTGACTCATAAATAAGTATATTTCTCATTTATCTGAATCTTAGGTGGGAGTTACTTCAGAGAATTCCTGTGATCTGGAATCTAGACATACTTGCACCCCAAAATGAGGGATATATCAAGAGACCAATTCTTCTTGACAAATAGTTATTGGCTTCAGTTATCACTGAGAAAGCTGTTCCAGATACCATTAGTGATAGAATGCTTCTGACTTGACCAGTCAGAGCTCTTTCAGAAGAAAAGGAATGTAGATATAAACTTCAGAGAAAACTCCAATAGAAAGAACATGGAAATAATAATAAAAAACCCCAAACAAACAAACAAAAAACCCAACAAAAACCCCCTGCACACAACAACAACAACAACAAAAACCCCACAAAAAAACCCACACAACCCACCAAAAAACAAACACCTCAACTTCCCAGCAGCTCATGAGTCACTCTTGGTAGTAATTTTTTTTTCATCATCTGTTGATGAGACTATCCCTTTGGTATTGTTTGACTGCACCAAGTCAAGCTCCTCTGTGTTCTTGTTGTCTGGCAGCACAGCTAAGTAGTCATTCAGGTTTAAGCGATGTGCCAGGTGGACTATCTTGGTCATCTTAATGCTGTCCCTTCAAGCCTTTCTCACTTGTCATCTCTCTGTGACAGTTGTTTCTGTCATCAGTTTTGTCCTGTCATTTCTCTGTTTCTGCATTTTTGTGTTGTTTAGGGGGTTGTTTTTTTTTTTGTTGTGGTTGTTTCCCTGTTCCCCCCATACCCTTCTATCATCACTCTGCCCTCATCCTGGGCTCTGCTATACTCTCTTGCTCTGGCTGGCTGGTTTTAAAAATGTTGCCCTATTTGCCTCAGTGTTAAGTGAAAAAAGAACATACAGATGGGAAGGGAAGAGCTCGTATCAGGTTGCTTCAGTGGCTGCTGATGTTAAAGTTGCTTATAACTTTTAGGCACTTGTAGCCCTGATCCTCTCTTCAGAGGGTTAGCTAGAAACAAGAATGAGGGAATGGGGCTAAGGAGGTCTATGTTTATAGAAGAGAGCTTGTAGGTGGCTATAAGAAAACCTTGTAGTATTATGTAACTAACTTGTTTCCCTAGCCCAGGAAAGGTGTTGAAAAAGTTTACATGCAGTAGAGTGCGTTCTTTGTCAATTTAAAATGTGCAGTAAAGCATCAGACGAAAATGTGAGTCCCTATGCACCATTCCCACAGATGCCCTTCAGCATAACTGTTCTGGAGTCTGGAGATCAAAGGTGACAGTGATAGGGCTGCAGTCATCTATTAGCTGGTTTGAAGTAAGGCTTTGGAAGCAAGTCCTTTAAATCTCAAAGGGTGGTAACTAAGGTAAGCAAATCTTTACTGCACAGTGTAACAGCTTTGACTAAGCAAATACAGTTCAGGCCCAGAAGCATAGTAGTAACAGAATCATAGAATGGTTAGGGTTGGAAAGGACCTTAAGATCATGCAGTTCCAACCCCCCCCACCTTGGGCAGGGACGCCTCACACTAGACTATGTTGCCCAAGGCTCTGTCCAGCCTGGCCTTGAACACTGCTAGGGCTGGAGCATTTACCACTTCTTTGGGCAACCTGTTCCAGTGCCTCACCACCCTCACAGTAAAGAACTTCTTCCTTATATCTAACCTAAACTTCCCCTGTTTAAGTTGCTCTGAGGTCTCCATGCAGCTTCTCTTTTCCAGTAACATCATTAGCCTTCTAACTGTATGCAATTTCCCCCTCCCCCAGCCAGTAGGACAGAGTAACAGCAAGATGCTTGTAATGGTGGTTCCCAAATAACCCATCAAATCTGATAAGTCAGAAGACACTATTTTAATTAAACCCTCTTTGGAAAGGAAGTGATGAAATGTGGCTAGCAGCCTCTTCTAGCGTCACTGTGTGCAGTGCTTAACAATTCTGTTTACTGACAGTGCCTTCTGCAGTAATGATATCTTAAGTGCATGCTCACAGTGCATCGGGAAGAGCTAGTGTGCTATAAACTCAAATGCTACCTGAATCTGAAGTGTGACTCTCTCTGGAAATAGTGCGTTTCGTGATTAGCTTGGTGTTGATGTACCTTAGCTAGTTCTGTAGTTAAAATAAGGTGTTGCATATGGTAGAGGAATAATTTTTTTTCCACTGCACCTTGAAGTTAATGCAGGTGCCTGGTCTGTACTAGGATTTTACTTGCCAACAAAAGCAAGATTCTTATTGCTTATGTGGGATATTGTGACACTGAGGACACATCCAAGCATCCAAGGCTTTATGCAGCTCCAGATTGATATATTACTGCAAAACTCCCTGGATGCCAGACATGCACATTAAGTTGTTTATTAAAACTCTATGGGCAGTGGATGAGGGCTATTGTTAGCATTGTTTTCTTTTGTGTATCTGAAAATATCTTCCTAATGGTACCATTTATTGTATACTTGTATTGTTATCTGTGCATTACCCAGTGTGTCTAGACAAGTGCTACACTGGCTAACTGACTGCGTCCCCAATATGATAGTATCCCTTTTTAGAGCAACAGGGATTAAACTGAAGAGGATCAGTGTGGTATTTCCAGTAGGAAAGGCTATTCTTAATGCCAGGGGAGGCAGAGTGTCCCATGGGGCTGGGACAGAGTGGTCTCTGAGCATTGCGATCTGGAGCCTTCCTGATCAATCTGGCTGCTTCTCAATTCTTTCTTCTTTTTTTTTTTCCCCCCCATTTTAGTCTTCATTTTTCCATTTAGATTGTCAGACCCTGAGCTAAGTTATTTGTCTGGTCAGTCAATTCTGAGATATAAAATAAGTTTGCTTATCTATCTTGGGAACAGGATAAGCAAGTGTCTGCAACATGTCCCATAATCCAGAGATAAGATGCTGTAGAATTGCATAGGCTTATGCTGTGCTACACGTATAAAGTTGTTAAAGCTGTTTTAAAATATTTTTCAGGCTCTAAATGGCTTCTAAGAAGTTGGGATCTGACTCTCATGGTAAGTGAAACTTGATATCTCTGTCACTTCAATAGGATGAATCCTACTTTTGCTGCTGACTAATGTCCCCGCTTAGACAGTCCATAGAGACTAATCTGTTTAGTCTCTGAGTAGTTTTTTGCTAGGAATGAAGTGCCTTGGCTTCCTTCTTGCATAGCTGCTTCTTGAAGCTGTGCCTGTTCTCTGGTTAAACTGAAATTCAGCCTGTGTTCCCCACTCCTTCATGGCAGAATACCACCTTCCCCTTCCCCTACTTCCCCCTTCAAAATTCAAGCTGAACTGCAGTTGTGATACTGATCTGATGTTTGCTGATGTGGACACTAGATCTGTAGCTCCTTTCTATGGAAGTCATGTGGGAAGTTTTAGATTGAAAGGGAAGCTTTTAATATATCATTGAGCCATGCTTGCATTTTGCTCAGCAGTGAATTTTTTTCCTAAATTGGACTAACCTGGTTCAGCAAGCAAGTGGAAAAAGAGAATATGTTCTACATTTAAGATGTGTAGTGTCATGCAGATGATTGGTATCATAAAAATTATTTGCTTGTATATGTGCTTATCTTTTAGAAAATGGGGGGTAATTTGGGAGGATTAATATTTCTGTGGAACATTAAAGTTCAGTTTGTTGTATGTAATGTAGCTTCTTCAAAACAGTAATCATTCAAGGCAGTACTGGGAGGTTCATGTGAAAGTTCTAACATGATTTTTCATGCTATACAAACTTCTACTTGTAGAAACTCAGCCTTGATCTTCCTGGATAGTCTTTCAGATAAGAGGGCCCTAGGGAATTTGGTTTTTCCTTGAGCTTTTTATTCAGTCTTGCAAGTGTAAAGTTGAAGTACAGAGTAGGAAATGCCTCACTTAAATACATTGTTACAGATTAATGAAAATAGCCTATCAAAACTTAATTTTTTAAGTGCTACAGCCCAGTGATCCTGCTGCAAGACTAATTTCTTTATTAGATAGCTGTCAGCTCTTCAGCAGTTCTTCTCTTGTATCTAGGAACACTCTGAACTGCTTGTCTTTTCAGTTCGTTTTTATCTCTCTCTTCTGCTTCCTAAATTAGACTAACAGAGACACTGCTCGGAGCTAGAATTCAGCCTGTCTCAAATATTTCTCAAATCAATACAGTGTGGTAGAACATGCTTCTGGCTTAAAAATGACAAAATCTAAACAAATGGTGCTGTAAACTGGCTGGTTAACTTGTCTACCCTTTCATGTACCATCTTACTAATGATACCAGTGACACTATGTTGTGGTTTAAGCCCAGCTGGTAACTCAGAACGACGCAGCCGCTCGCTCACTCCCCACCTTCTTCCTCCCCCCGCTCCCGGAGGGATGGGGAGGAGAATTGAAAGAATGTAAATCCCACGGGTTGAGGTAAGAACAGTCCAGTAACTAAGGTATAATACAAAACTACTACTACTATCACCAATAATAATAATGATAAGGGAAATAACAAGGGGAGAGAATACAATTGCTCACCACCTGCCGACTGATACCCAGCCTGACACAAGCAGCGATCTGGGCCTTCCGGATAACTCCCTCCAGTTTATATACTGGGCATGACATGCTGTGGTACGGAATACTCCTTTGGCTAGTTTGGGTCAGGTATCATGTCTCTGCTTCCTCCCAGTTTCTTGTGCCCCTCCTCCCTGGCAGAGCATGAGACTGAAAAGTCCTTGATCGGGGTAAGTGCTACCAAGCAACAATTAAGCATTGGTGTGTTATCAGCATTGTTCTCAGACTAAAGCCGAAAACAGAGCACTGCACCAGCTACTAAGAAGGAGAAAAATAACTGTTACAGCTGAACCCAGAACAGCATCCACACCTTACTCCATACCATTCATGTCATGCTCAGATCCCATATTTTTCAATACACCATAGCTTTTTGTCTCTTTATATTTGTATATATATATATACACACACAGAGAGATAGATATCATTCCTTAGTCCATGGACCATCCCTATAAAGTTTGCTGAGTTCATTCAGTCCATGATGTCAGGGTCCATCTATTGTAACAGTCTTTCAGGGCAGGAGAGACAGTGTGTAGTGCTGGATTGTTGCCTGTTGACGACACTGCTGAACTGGTCTTGTTTTATCCAAGTTCATTCTTTGTTTGGGTACTGATCAGAGTGAAGTCAAGTTCAGTCGATGGTGATATGAGGAAAGCTCTGGGAGACTCCCGCTGCTGCTGCTGGCTTTTCCCATGACTTAATTCTCTGCTGATAATCATGACAGTACACATATTCTTTTTAAAATCCAGAGTGGCGGAGATGGGCATTTAGCTAATGGGTTATAGAAGTGTTATATAGCAGGCAACAGCATACAACCGAGTTCATTGGCTGTTTTCACCCAAAATTAAATCCCCTTGAGGTACACACTGGACTTAGCAATCTTCCAGCTTTACCCACTGTCGTGGTTTGAGCCCAGCCGGTAAATCAGAACCACACAGCCGCTCGCTCACTCCCCCCCTTCCTCCCCCCGCTCCCGGAGGGATGGAGAGGAGAATCGGAAGAATGTAACTCCCACGGGTTGAGATAAGAGCAGTCCCGCAACTAAGGTACAATACAAAACCACTACTGCTACCACCAATGATAATAATGATTAGTGAAATAACAAGGGGAGAGGATACAATTGCTCACCACCCGCCGACCGATACCCAGCCCGACCCGAGCAGTGATCTGGGCCTTCCGGGTAACTCCCCCCAGTTTATATACTGGGCATGGCGTGCTGTGGTATGGAATACCCCTTTGGCTAGTTTGGGTCAGGTGTCCTGTCTCTGCTTCCTCCCGGCTTCCCCTCCTCCCTGGCAAAGCATGAGACTGAGAAAGTCCTTGGTTGGAATAAACATTACTTAGCAACAACTAAAAACATCAGTGTTACCAGCGTTGTTCCCAGGCTGAAAGTTAAAAAACACAGCACTGCACCAGCTACTAAGAAGGAGAAAAATGACTGCTATAGCTGAACCCAGGACACCCACAAAGTACACCCAGGTCCCTGAGCCGAAGTAATCTCACCATTGGGTTTGCCTTTACCTGAAGCAGGAATAACCAGACTGTCTTCCCCAGTAAATTCTTTTTGTGCACCACAGGAACTTTATCCCCCTCTACAGTATGTAAAAGTTCTGATTGGGCTGGGGCAGCCCTGTTGGCAGATCCCCTAGTGTTGACCAACCAGGTGGCTTTTGTCTAATTGTGTATCCCAGTATTTGAAAGTCCCACCACCTGTTACTCTTAGCATAGTTTTTAACAGCCCATTGTAGTGTTTGATTTTTTTCCCAGAAGCTGATGCATGATAGGGGATGTGATATACCCACTCAATGCCATGCTCTTTTTGGTCCAAGTGTCTGTAAGGTTATTCTGGAAATGAGTCCCATTTTCTGACTCATTTCTTTCTGGGGTGCTGTGTCACCACAAGACTTGTTTCTCAAGGCCCAGGATAGTGTTCCGGGCAGTGGCATCGGGCACAGAATATGTTTCCAGCCCTCCGGTGGTTGCTTCCACCATGGTAAGCACATGGTGCTTGCCTTGGCAGGTTGGTGGGAGTGTGATATAGTCAATCTGCCAGGCCTCCTCATACTTGTACTTCAGCCATCGTCCTCCATACCAGAGAGGCTTTAACTGCTTGGCTTGCTTAATTGCAGCACGTTTCACATTCGTGAATAACCTGGGCAATAGTGTCCATTGTTAAGTCCACCCCTCGATCACGAGCCCATCTATATGTTGCATCTCTGCCTTGATGGCCTGAGGTGTCATGGGCCCACTGGGCTAAAAAGAATTCCCCTTTATATTGCCAATCTGAATCCGTCTGAGCCACTTCAATCTTATCAGCTTGATCTGTAGGCTTAATTATATGTTTAAAATAACAATAGCGTGTGTGGCTTTAAACTTACATAGTAGAGTACAGCAAACTGTTCTAATTTGCTAACACATAGAGAGAAAGGAGTGTCCGGCTGATGAGGGAAGGAGCATCACAGGATTGATAAAAACTATGGAGACAGTAAATAAGACCAAGTATGCTGGCCTTCAAGATAACACAGTGATGCCCAGCGTGGAGAGAGAGTGAAATGGAACAGAAGCAAGGACATAATATTGCTCTGGTCAGCACTAGGACCTTGTGAGCATGCACAAGCACTGAGGTCACTCAGTAAACACAGTGAGGAAGACTATCGAGGACCACCAGAGACCCCCGCTCAGCAAGAAAGCACAGGTGTAATTAGAATGCAAATATTATCATTAGTTCCTGGAGGTCTCATGATTATGTAAAATGTTTCCTGGAAAATCTGTAAATGTGCATGAGTATGCTAAATATGTAGCTGCTGCTGGCAAGTAACGGGTGCGCTCACTTTTGAGAAACGATTCACGTGTGCACCCAGCGCTGCGTTAAGGAATGGCTGCTTTCTAAAATTCTAAATTGAGTCTTAGGGAGTTTTTCTGACCAACTTTTGTGGTAAGAGATCCACTTGGTGGTGGCTCTGATGTTCCTCAGTGACCCAACTCTTGGGTACGTTAGCATCTACGTGGCATACCTTCACCACCATGTTCTGCATCCGGGCAGCGATATCTTGCCACAGTGCAGCAGCCCAGATGGGTTTCCCTCTGTGTTGCCAGTTGCTCTGCTTCCATTGCTGCAACCACCCCCACAGGGCATTTGCCACCATCCATGAGTCACTATAAAGTACTGGCCATTTTCCTTGTTCAGCAATGTCCAAGGCCAGGTGGATGGCTTTCACCTCTGCAAACTGACTCGATTCACCCTCTCCTTCAGCAGTTTCTGCAACTTGTCACAGGGGACTCTATACAGCTGCCTTTTCTACAATATAGAAAGACCCATCAGTAAACAAGTCATATTGCTTCTTACTTCCTGACAGTTTAGTGTACAGTGGGGCTTCTTCAGCATGCATCACCTCCTCCTCTGGTGATATTCCAAAATCATGATGACTTTGGATTCCCCCATGACTGACTGGGATTTCCTATTTGAGCTCATTGTGTGATTAGTGCGGCCCACTTACTCCATGTAGCATCAGTTGCAAGATGTGTAGAGGAGATCCTGTCTTTCAATATCCAGCCCAGCACGGGCAAGCGGGGTGCCAGGAGGAGCTGTTCTTCAGTGCCAATCAATTCTGAAGCAGCTCAACTGCTTAATAGGCTGCCAATATCTCTTTTTCAGTTGGAGCATAGTGGGCCTTGGATCCTCTGTATCCTCAACTCCAAAAGTCTGTGCAGGTCCCTTGACTTTAGTCTGTTTTATGGCAAAATGGTTCTTCAAATGGATTTGGATGATCTTCCTCTCTTTCTCAAAAACTTCTTCTGCTGTATCCCCCCACATGATGATGCCATCAATGTACTGCAGGTGTTCTGGAGCTTGCCCCTGTTGTAGTGCAGTGTGGATCAGTCTATGACAGATGGTAGGGCTGTGCTTCCACCCCTGGGGCAGTCAATTCCAAGTGTACTGGACGCCCCTCCAAGGAAAAGTGAACTGTGGCCTGCACTCTGCTGCCAAAGGGATTGAGAAAAATGCATTGGCAGTATCAATTGTGGCATCCCACTTGGCTGCCTTTGACTCCAGTACTTCCACACTGGCCAAATGGGGCTGTTAAAGGGTGACTGGGTCGTTCTGATCACTCGTTGGCTCTCCAGTCAATGGATCAGCTTATGGATGGGAATCAGGGAGTCTTGGTTGGTGCGATATTGCTGCTGGTGTACTGTTGTGGTTGTGATTGGCACTTCTTGTTCTTTGACCTTCTACTACCCACTAACCAAAGGATTGGCAAGGCACGGTGGACAGGTGCTTAATTTTCTCCATCTCCATGGCAGCTATAGCAAAAGCCCATCAGTACCCTTTTGGGTCTTTCAAGTACCCACTCCTGAGGTAGTCTATGCCAAGGATGCATGGAGCTTCTGGACCAGTCACAATGGGGTGCTTTTGCCACTTCCTCCCAGTCAGGCTGATTTCAGCCTCCAGTACAGTTAACTCCTGGGGTCCTCTTGTCACTCTGGAAATGCAAATGGGTTCTACCCCTTGACAGCTTCATGGCATCAGGGTACACTGTGCACCGGTATCTACTAGAGCCTTATATTCCTCTGGGACTGATGTGCCAGGCCATCTGATCCACACGGTCCAGTAAACTCGATTGTCCCTCTCCTCAACCTGGCTGGAGGCAGGGCCCCTCTAATAGAGATCATAAGGTTCTCTACTTAATACTTGGATAGAGGTATTAGAATTCCTTATCATAGGAGTCAGAGTAAAATCAGCTCTTCCACTCCATCTGGGAAGCTGCTCACCAGAGACTGGAGCAGAAACTTTGCTGTGAGGATCATCGACTGTTGTTTTCCTTTTCAATTCACGCACCTGTTCTTCCAGGACTAAGGTAGGTTTTCCATCCCAGTGTCTCATGTCTTTTCCGTGATCCTGTAGGTAAAACCATAGGGTGGCCCATGGCGTGTACCTTGTATATCTTTACTCTCAGCAATAGGGCACTTTCTGTTAATAGCTGAGATGTGGGTCTGTACACGTGGGGAGCTGGATGGATCGTCTCTCAATTGTTAGATCTCCTGGTAGAGTTTTTCCACAGCCGAAATGATGGAAGGGGTGAGATTGTCTTCGAACTCCTGGAGCTGATGACTCACTTGATCCACTGATGGTGCCACTGCTTCCCTCTAGCTCATCAATGCAAACGATTTCATAGAATCATAGAATAATTAGGGTTGGAAAGCACCTTAAGATCATCTAGTTCCAACCCCCCTGCCATGGGCAGGGACACCTCACGCTAAACCATGTCACCCAAGACTCCATCCAACCTGGCCTTGAACACTGCCAGGGATGGAGCATTCACAACCTCCCTGGGCAAACCGTTCCAGTACCTCGCCACCCTCACAGTAAAGAACTTCTTCCTTATATCTAACCTAAACTTCCCCTGTTTAAGTTTCAAGCCATTACCCCTTGTCCTACCACTACAGTCCCTAAGGAAGAGTCCCTCCCCAGCATCCTTGTAGGCCCCCTTCAGATACTGGAAGGCTGCTAGGAGGTCTCCACGCAGCCTTCTCTTCTCCAGGCTGAACAGCCCCAACTTTCTCAGCCTGTCTTCATATGGGAGGTGCTCCATAGAATCATAGAATCATAGAATCGTAAGGGTTAGAAAGGACCTTAAGATCATCTAGTTCCAACCCCCCTGCCATGGGCAGGGACACCTTGCCCTAAACCATGTGGCTCAAGGCTCTGTCCAACCTGGCCTTGAACACCGCCAGGGATGGAGCATCCACAACCTCCCTGGGCAACCCATTCCAGTGCTTCACCACCCTCACTGTAAAGAACTTCTTCCTTATATCTAATCTAAACTTCCTCTGTTTAAGTTTGAACCCATTACCCCTTGTCCTACCACTACAGTCCCTAAGGAAGAGTCCCTCCCCAGCATCCTTGTAGGCCCCCTTCAGATACTGGAAGGCTGCTAGGAGGTCACCACGCAGCCTTCTCTTCTCCAGGCTGAACAGCCCCAACTTTCTCAGCCTGTCTTCATATGGGAGGTGCTCCAGCCCTCTTATCATCCTCGTGGCCCTCCTCTGGACTCGCTCCAACAGCTCCATGTCCTTTTTATGTTGAGGACACCAGAACTGTACGCAGTACTCCAAGTGGGGTCTCACAAGAGCAGAGTAGAGGGGCGGGATCACCTCCTTCGACCTGCTGGCCATGCTCCTCTTGATGCAGCCCAGGCTACGGTTGGCTTTCTGGGCTGCAAGCGCACACTGCCCGCTCATGTTAAGCTTCTCATCAACCAACACTCCCAAGTCTTTCTCCTCAGGGCTGCTCTCAATCGAGTCTTGACACTGCCTGTAGCTGTGCTTGGGATTGCCCTGACCCAGGTGCAGGACCTTTCACGTGGCCTTGTTGAACTTCATGAGGTTTGTGCAGGACCACCTCTCAAGCGTGTCAAGGTCCCTCTGGATGGCATCCCTTCCCTCCAGCGTATCAACCGAACCGCTCAGCTTGGTGTCATCAGCAAACTTGCTGAGGGCGCACTCAATCCCAGTGCCCATGTCGCCGACAAAGATATTGAACAAGACAGGTCCCAACACTGACCCCTGAGGGACCCCACACATTACTGTTTTTCACCTGGACATTGAGCTGTTGACCACAACTCTTTGCGTGCGGCCATCCAGCCAATTCTTTATCCACCGAGTGGTCATCCATCAAATTGATGTCTCTCCAATTTAGAGACAAGTACATCATGCGGGACAGTGTCAAACGCTTTGCACAAGTCCAGGTAGATGATGTCAACTGCTCTGCGCCTATCCACCAGTACTGTAGCCCCATCATAGAAGGCCACCAAATTGGTCAGGCAGGATTTCCCCTTAGTAAAACCATGTTGGCTGTCACCAACCACCTCATTGTTTTTGATGTGCCTTAGCATGCTTTCCAGGAGAATCTGCTGCAGGATTTTGCCAGGCACAGAGGTGATGCTGACTGGTCTGTAGTTCCCTGGGTCTTGCATTTTCCCTTTCTTGAAAATGGGTGTTATATTACCCTTCTTTCAGTCATCAGGAACTTCACCTGACTGCCATGATTTTTCAAATATGATGGACAGTGGCTTAGCAACTTCATTCGCCAGCTCCTTCAGGACCCGCGGATGGATTTCATCAGGTCCTGTGGACTTGTGCACATTCAGGTTCTTAAGATGGTCTCGAACCTGATCCTCTCCTACAGTGGGCCTAAGGTCTTCATTCTCCCAGTCCCCGCATCTGCCTTCCAAGACTTGGGTGGTGTGGTCAGAGCATTTGCCAGTGAAGACTGAGGAAAAGAAGTCATTGAGAACCTCAGCCTTCTCCAAATCCGGGGTAGCCAGTTCTCCCGATAGCTTCTGAATCGAATTCTTTCAATTCTCCTCCCCATCCCTCCAGGAGCAGGGGGGGAAGAATGGGGGGAAGTGAGTGAGCAGCTGCATGGTTTTGAGTTCCCGGATGGGCTTAAACCATGACACACATAAATTTTAACTCCACCCTTCTACTCCCAGGAATTTACACCATTTTTCTATTAGGTCTGCTAAGGAGCCCCAGCACTTGCACCGAAAAAGAAAAAAAAGAGTGATTGAACTACATATTTGTACTTACAGTTGTCTGGCTTGAGCTGACTTTTGGCAATTCCAAAGTACTGGGGATTTTTGATTATGGGAATCTGTCATCCCAATGATGACTGCATCAGGACCCCTCAGAAGAAGATGGATTGTTACTGCCATTTGAGATGTGATGGAGGGGATTTGCTGAACCATCATCATTGCTAATAACTGAAGAAGGACCTTGCTGATCTTACCTTAGGATTTTTATGCGTCTGGCCATTAGCAGTGGGAATCTGATATAATTTTTTGTACTATAGATCACCTAGACTAAATAGATCAAGGTCTAACATACTGTGTCACTGGGAAAGATCTCCATATTTGATGAACTCCTATCATTCTCAGAAATAAGCTACGAAATACATAAATTAACTTTCTTACCTTATGCCCTAATCTCATCATGCTGCAATAGTTCCTTTTCCCACAAAGCTGGTGAACAACCACCTTCCATTTGAGATGGCATTATAACATGACGAGAGACATGGAGGAGATGGGCTCATCCTAACATGGGAAGCTGTATGATTCCTGAAGGACAAAATGGCTGAGAGCCAAAATCCAGAAGACAATTTGCACAGTCACAGTAGGTGCATGGCAGAAGAGCAGTGGAAAACACTCCTCCCACTCCACTGTGAGATCTGGGGTCATTTCACAGGGTCTTGTCCAGCCCAGGGGAACGTTTCTCTGCCTTATAAGGCCCCATCTAGAAACTTTCCTTAAGGAGAGGTTTATTTTGATCAGTAATTTAGTAACAAGTTTTGTTGTTTGTTTGTGTGTGTATTTGCATATATCATTATTCACATTTTATTCTTGTAAGCATGGCTTGCAGGAATAAAATGCGAATAATTTGGCATGTGGCTATTTCAACCATAGCTTTAGAGGCTCATGCATGCTCCTCCCCCTATCCTGCTTTCTTTTATCCCTAACTAGTTTAATGATGCATGAGGGAAATCTCATTCTTTGAAAAAGTACTTCCTCCACTGGCTTGAAACATTAGAAGCAATTTTTCAAATGCCTTGTACTTCACTGGAAAGTCCCTGTTGACAAATGTAAGTGAAGCCCAGATGTCTGCAATTTATCAAATGGAATACTAATACCAAGGCTGGTTTTGTCATTACTGACCACCCAAATCCTCAAAAGACTGATTCTACTAGGAAAGTTACCAGGATTAATTTTTTGGTGAAGATTTTTTCCAATGAAGTGCAGAGCCTAACAAACTGTTAGTCCCTCAGATGGCATGCAAGACACATTTTTCAAGTGCATATGACTATGTTCAGTAGAAATAGCGTGCAAACGTGAAAAAAACTTGTTTATTTTTTCTAGAAATTGTACTTAGGTCTCCAAAATTTCTGAATGTCAGGCTAATGGCACCAAAAAGAAAGCAGACAAATACACATTTTCTTGGAAATAATGCAGTCTTTTTATACTAATACAGCTTTAGTATGAGGGTCAAATCCCTTCCTTTACAGCGAATGGGTGAATTTTCTTGGCTATGCACTTAGAGGCACTCTAAGTCTTTCATCCTTGCTGTTCTCTGCTTCACAGGAGGAGGCTGTTTTGTCATCATTTACTTCTACCATGGCATCATTTGCTTCTACAGCAATGGCATGGAAAAGTATCCATCACACATTTCTAGGACAGTAAAGAAGGATATTCAATAGGAATTCATAGCAACTATGTGAGTACTTGGCTGCTGGCCAGGGTCAATCCACCACACTCACCTAAGCAGTCTCAGGCAAAAAAAAAAAAAAGGCTTGCAAATACAGAATCAGAAAGAACATATGGTTCTGGTTTGCACTTGGCATGGCATTGGTAGCACGTATTCCCAGACTTTAGTTTAGATGGTCATAATCACTGTATTCATCTACTTCTCCCTCAACCTAAAACGTGCTGATGATATAAGCAATCTACTGTATGTACATTTACTCTCTGAACTATAAAAAGATTTCTTGGAGGCTACCATATCCCACATCCCCCTTGCCACACATTTTTGTGCATCACGTATCACTTGAATTATCCCTGAAGTTACCACTAATGACTCAGCCATGATAGGAGGCAATAGAAGTAATAATTATCGAACCCAGGCAATTTTAGCTTTGTGGTTGGACCCATGTAGTTAATCCAGGGATACATCTGATTAGTCAAGTGTTAGAAGGCAGCTCAAGTAAAGAGGATTGCTTATAGAAATTACATTTGTACTGATGCTTTAATAACTATGACTTCTTCCATGAAAAAGGATGTTGATTACTAGGAAGATTTATTGATAGATCTTGCACTAGCATTGGCTCTTCTTGCTTCAAGTCCTTGTTCCCAGAGCAAAAAAGACCAGTCTGTGCAGAGACATGGTAATGGCACACCATCAGTCAAAAGCGGGACAGTGAGTGAATATTAGCAGTCAGCATCAGCTCTGTTGGATTTCAAGCCCATACTGAATCTTCTCTCTTTTTCCTTTTGGGATAGATTTATTTTTTCGCTACTTAAATACTTGTTCTCAAAAAGCACAAGACTTCTTTATCCATAAGACTCACATATTTCCTGTAGATTCTAATAAATCCTTTTTTTTCTGTATGATTAAAAGGCAAATTTCCTACTTCATCAGGAACAGAGACTCTTGTTATCAAGCTGAGATACAAGTTTCTTAACAGAATATGTATCTCATTTTTAGCTCAATTCTTGAATCCATGTCTATCTTCCAATTCCTCTAGAAGACATCTCATCAGTCATGGTTTGGCACACTTTTTTCAGACTGAGATGCTACAAACTTTATTTTGAATGCTCTTTTATCTAAATTCAACAACTATAAGCAACTGTGATATTAAATAATGTTTATGCGATTGCATATTGCACTCCGCAGGCTGGAGACCAGTGACGTCCCTCAGGGGTCAGTATTGGGACCAGTGTTATTTAACATCTTTGTCAGTGACATGGAGAGTGGGATTGAATGAATTCAGAATTAAGTCTTCATATACTCACATTGTGTTCTCCAAATATGTTTCTAAATGTCTGAAGACTTGCATAAATTCAGAGATCATATATGTAAACCCAAACATTCAAGGGAAAGCACAAATGAAATAAATGTTGAGCAATTAAAAGTTTCTAAGATGTTAAGCCTCATTATGCTTTTTTTTCTTCACCAAGTACATATGGTTTATCCTTATGCGTAGTGTTACTTGGGGCTTTGATCCAAACAGAATATTCTGAAACAAAAATCAAGTTGCATTTTTACTTTTTCCAACTTGGAGGCAATCAAGTATAACATGACATGTATGTCTAGTCCTTTTAAATGGATGGTATTTTATATGGAGAAAGCTCAAACTGCTGAGTAAAAGGCAGGAAAGCAAATAAAAAAATAATGTAGTTGCATTACATATAAAGATATTCTTATCAATTTTGTCAGTTTCTAATTTCAAGTAGAAAATTGAATAATTCATTCCAAGTTTTAGTTGCCGAACCACTGCTTCAAAGAGCAGTGCTGGCTAACAAAATGAGGCAAAAATGTCACCTCATATTTATTTTTAAATCTCTAATTATAAAAAATATATATTTTTTACCTAAAGATACAAGCATTGATAGAAACCAAACAGATGAAAACCTAAGAGTTAAACGCAAAGACTTGAACACATTCTGACTTATAAAGAGGGTAGGAATTCCTGGGACATTTTGGATTGGTATTTCGCATTAGTCCTTTACAGATCAGATTTTCCAATGACTGAATTTATTTAGTAATTGGAGAAATTAATACCAGGAAAGGTTGAACAATCTGCCCTATGAATTTGTCCATGAAACAGAGACGTAACCCTCTTACTTTCTCTAGCTACTTGCAACACTAATAAGGCAGTACACAATACAATGATATTAACCTCAGGACTAATTAGAGTAAATCCAAACTTAGAACTTATGCTCTTATTTATAATTCTTCAGTAATTGCAGTATTTAAAAAATAGTTATTTTATACTATTAGTCACTGGGTGGAGTGCATGGAGCTCCACCTGGGGATGGATGAGGAGCTGACCGAGAGCTTACGGGTCAGGATTAAAGGGAGGGAAGGGACAGGGGACATTAGAGTGGGGGTCTGCTAAAAGCTGCCTTACCAGGAAGACCGAGTAGATGAGGCCCTCTATAGACAGATAGGTGAGGCCTTGCGTTCACAAGCCCTGGTCCTCATGGGGGCTTCAACCACCCGGATATTTGTTGGAGGGACAACACAGCAGAGCATAAGCGATCCAGGAGGTTCCTGGAATGCATTGATGATAACTTCCTTCTCCAAGTGATAGAGGAACCAACGAGGAAGGGGGTTATGATGGACCTCACCCTCACCAACAGGGAGGGGCTGGTGGGGAATGTGAAACCTGAGGGCAGCCTTGGCTGCAGTGACCATGAAATAGTGGAGTTTGAGATACTTCAGGGTGGCAAGGAGGGTGCGCAAGATGCTCGCTACCCTGGACTTCGGGGAGCAGGCTTTGGCTTCTTGAGGGATCTGCTTGGTATGGTACCATGGGATAAAGCCCTGGATGGAAGAGGGGCCCAAGAAAGCTGGTTAATATTCAAGGATCATCTCCTCCAGGCTCGGGGATATGCATCCTGACAAAGAGGAAGTCAGGCAAGAATGCCAGGAGGCCTGCATGGATGAACAAGGTGTCGTGGTTTGAGCCCAGCCGGTAACTCGGAACCACGCAGCCACTTGCTCACTCCCCCCGCTTCTTCCTCCCCCCGCTCCCGGAGGGATGGGGAGGAGAATCAGAAGAATGTAACTCCCATGGGTTGAGATAAGAGCAGTCCAGTAACTAAGGTACCATACAAAACTACTACTGCTACCACCAATCGTAATAATGATAAGGGAAATAACAAGGGGAGAGGATACAATTGCTCACCACCCGCCAACCGATACCCAGCCCGACCCGAGCAGCGATCTGGGCCTTCCGGGTAACTCCCCCCCCCCCGGTTTATATACTGGGCATGACGTGCCATGGTATGGAATACCCCTTTGGCTAGTTTGGGTCAGGTGTCCTGTCTCTGCTTCCTCCCGGCTTCCCCTCCTCCCTGGCAAAGCATGAGACTGAGAAACTGGAGAAGCATGGATTTGATGGATAGACCACTCAGTGGATAAGGAATTTTCCCAGTGTTTGCACTCAGAGTTGTGGTCAATAGCTTGATATCCAAGTGAAGACCAGTGATGAGTGGTGTTCCTCAGGGGTAGGTATAGGGACTGGTGCTGTTTAACATCTTTGTTGGCGACTGGGACAGTGGGATTGAGTGCACCCTAAGCAAGTTTGCTAACGACACCAAGCTGTGTGGTGCAGCTGACACGCTGGAGGGAAGGGATGCCATCCAGAGGGACTTTGAATGGCTTGAGAGATGGGCCTGTGCAAAACCTCATGAAGCTCAACAAGGCCAAGTGCAAGGTCCTGCACCTGTGTTGGGGCAATCCCAAGCAGATGCTCCACAGATTATATACAGAGTATATAATTTTATGGATGCTGCCACCCATATGAGATTTCAAAATGAGTTTAATAAAATTCGAGCCTTTAACAGTAGTGTTGCAAGCAGCATTTAATCTATTTAATGGTTTGGCTCATTGATCTACAAGTTCATATAACTAGGAAGAGGGTAAAATAGAATTATATATACTTTAGTAAAAGATCCTATGAAGCTCTTATCAGTTTAAAATGAGTTATGACCAAGACATAGTAAAACTTGACCTCTCTAGTCAGCATTTCAGAGGCCAAATATATTTTGGGTTAACAGTCCCCTAGCCTGCCAACAATAATAATTTATTATCTTAATCTCATTTTCCTTCATCTGATTTGTTTTGGTTTGGTTTATTTCCTGGTATGAAACATTGGAAGATGTGGTTGTTTTCCAAGCAGGCAGCAGAAACTGAAACATTTCTGTTCAGCATTCTTAAGGAGAATATACTGCACCTTTCTCAAGGAGAGTCACTACCCTCATGTCTTCCAGCACCATATCCAGTGGATGTTTCCTTTCACAGTACTGCTGCTGCTGCTGTACTTGTTCTGATTGCTAGTGATTAATGAGTCAAGGACATTAAAACCTTCTCCTGGGTTCAGCAGTAGCAGTTATTTTCCTCCTTCCTAATAGCTGGTGCAGTGCTGTGTTTTCGACTTTAGCCTGAGAACAGTGCTGATAACACACCGATGTTTTTAGTTGTTGCAAAGTAACGTTTACTCCAATCAAGGACTTCTCAGTCTCATGCTCTGCCAGTGAGGAGGGGCAAGGGAAGCCATGAGGAAGCAGAGACAGGACACCTGACCCAAATTAGCCAAAGGGATATTCCATACCACAGCACGTCATGGCCAGTATGTAAACTGGGGAGAGTTAGCCCGAAGGCCCAGATCGCTGCTTGGGTCCGGCTGGGTATCGGTCAGCAGGTGGTGAGCCCTTGAAAGCACCCTGCTCCTTTTGCTGGGAATCAGCATGTTTCTGCATATGTTCTCGATGTTTTGCCTATGGCATGAACACCCTGAGAACGCCTGATCTTGTCCAATCTCAGAAGCTAAGCAGGGTCCGGCTTGGGTCTTGTCTAAGGTTTAATGACTATTTAAGAATACCACCAAGAGATCTTCCCCGAGGGTGGACAGTCATGAGTGGCAGGGCGTGCAGGATTGTATGGGCAAGCTCCTAGACCAGCTGGCCCCTCCAGTGCATTGGAATTTCACTCCTGAACAAATGTGGAATCCGGAAAAATTAGCAGAACACTTAGACAAGGTGTGCTGTCATTCTGGCAATACTGGAGAGGGACAACTTACTGCGCTGTGCTGGGGTTTGGCCTATGCCTACAGAGCCCTGTTCTGTAAGGAGCAGGAAAAAGATGTCTCTGGATCTGATGGCAAAGCAACACACAACGCAGCTACTCAAACCCCAAGCACAGCAGCTCCCCCAACTCCAGCGACAAGCACAGCAGCTACTCAAACCTTGACAACAGACATTGCAGCCACTTCAACCCTAGTGAAAGACACTGCAGCTACTCCAAGTCCAATGACAGGCACTGCAGGCACTCCAACCTCAGTGAAAGACACTGCAGCCACTCCAATCTCAGTGACAGACACTGCAGCCTCTTCAAGCCCAGTGACAGACACTGCAGCCACACCAATCCCAGTGATAGCAGCCACTCCAACTCCAGTGAAAGATATGGAATCTGAACCAAAGGATCAATCCATGCCACTATCCGTCGCCCCTACAAGCAAGAAGAAAAGCAAACGAAAGGCATGAAAAACAACTCGTGCAGCGAAGGAAGATGAAGACTCAGCGGGCGAAATAGAGAGGGTGTCCTGGGTTCAGCTATAGAAGTCATTTTCTCCTTCTTAGTAGCTGGTGCAGTGCTGTGGTTTTGACTTTCAGCCTGGGAACAATGCTGATAACACACCGATGTTTTTAGTTCTTGCGAAGTAATGTTTACTCCGACCAAGGACTTTCTCAGTCTCATGCTCTGCCAGGGAGGAGGGGAAGCCGAGAGGAAGCAGAGACAGGACACCTGACCCAAACTAGCCAAAGGGGTATTCCATACCATGGCACGTCATGCCCAGTATATAAACTGGGGGAGTTACCCAGAAGGCCCAGATCGCTGCTCGGGTCGGGCTGGGTATCGGTCGGCGGGTGGTGAGCAATTGTATCCTCTCCCCTTGTTATTTCCCTTATCATTATTATTATTGGTGGTAGCAGTAGTGGTTTTGTATTGTACCTTAGTTACTGGACTGCACTTATCTCAACCCGTGGGAGTTACGTTCTTCCGATTCTCCTCCCCATCCCTCCGGGAGCGGGGGGAGGAAGAAGGGAGGGAGTGAGCGAGCGGCTGCGTGGTTCCGAGTTACCGGCTGGGCTCAAACCACGACAGTTCTTTGTGGCGCCCAACATGGGGCACGAAGGGTTGAGATAACGACAGATCTGACCGGAGTGTGTCTAATCATATTTGTGATAAGCATTCATTGTTACTACTTGTCACAATGTTGATTTCTTTGCTCTCAGAGTTGTTGCGCTTGATCTCAGAGTTTCAGCATGTTGTACCTTCCTTACAGCCAGTATTTGCTGTTTTAGCGTTTATCAGCCGGGGGGCCTGGGCTAAGGTTCTTGTTTCACTGTACTTCATGGTAATGGCTTGTAATACAATAGACTCACCGATCATGAAACTGGTCTGGCTTGCGCTCCCAGCGTGGTCATCACCTCTACACTTTGGGAGGTATATAGTGAAATTTTTTGGCAATTAGATTTTTTTTTTTTTCTCCTCAGGGGGTGAACCTACGAAGGAGGCATTCCCTTACACCCCCGGCACCCCCACCAGGCTATTTAAAACAGCATTTGAGAGTTCTGAAGGTTTTGGATAGCCTTTGAATACCCTTGAGACCTGCCTGCTGATTGTGCTGGGGATCAGCATGTCGGCACACGTACGGAGTGTTTTTTACCCACAGCCATCCCACCCTGGGAACACCCTGTTTCGTCTGATCTCGAAAGTTAAGCAGTATCGGGTTCAAGTCTGGTCTAGGGTTAGACGACGATATAGGAGGACCACCAAGAGATTTTCCCCGAGGCTGGACAGTCATGAGTGGCAGGGTGTGTGGGATAGTATGGGCAAGTATCTAGGCCAGTGGGCCCCTCCAGTGCTTTGGAACTTCACCCCTGAACAAGTGCAACATCCGGAAAAACTAGTAAAACACTTAAACGAGGTGTGCTGTCGTCCTGGTTATACCAGAGAGGGACGACTCGCTGCAACGTGCTGGGGCTTGGCCTACGCCTACAGAGCCCTGCTCAACACTATCCAGCACCTTCAAAGGGAAAAAAATGTCTCTGGATCTGATGGCAAAGCAATGGACAACACAACTACTCCAACTCCAAGGACAGCAGCTACACCAGCCCCAGTGACAAGCACAGCAGTTACTCAAACCCCGACAGCAAAAGACAATGCAGCTGTTGGTGTTAATCAACCCCTAAACACAGCAGCTGCACCAACCCCTGCAACAGACACTGCAGCCACTCCAACCCTAGTGGCAGACACTGCAGCCACTCCAGCCACAGTGATAGACACTGCAGCTAAATCAAATGGCCAATTTGTGACAATTTGTGTAAGCAAAAGCAAACGAGAGGCACAAAGAGCAACCCATGCTGTGAAGAAAGAAGAAGTCCCAATGCATTTACTACAGGGGACAGCATCTGAACAAGAGTTACTACTACATGGGTCAGAGGAAGAGGAAGAAGAAGAAGAGGTGACTTCTCGACCCCGGACCTCGACCGAGCTGCGGAATATGAGAAAAGATTTCACCCATCTTCCAGGGGAGCACATCATCACCTGGTTGCTCCGATGCTGGGACAATGGGGCCGACGGTCACGAACTATAAGGTAGGGAAGCCAAGCAGCTGGGATCACTTGCTAGGGAAGGAGGAACTGACAAAGAGATTGCAAAAGAGAAACAAGCCCTCAGCCTTTGGAGGTGGCTCCTGGCACCTGTGAAGGAAAAGTTTCCCTAAAAGGACCATGTTATGAGTCGCTCAGCCAACTGGACCACGATAGAGAAAGGCATCCAGTCCCTGAGGGAATCAGCCATTCTAGAGATGATCTATCGTAGGCCGGATGCCGGGAATGCATCCATAGATCCAGGTGAAGTCGAATGTACACGACCCATGTGGCGGAAACTTACACGGAGTGCGCCATCATCATATGCCCACACATTGGCATCAATGACCTGGAATGACAGAACATCACCAACGGTGGATGAGCTGATTCGTCAACTCCAAGAGTTCAAAGACAATCTCACCCCTTCCATCATTTCAGCTGTGGAAAAACTGTCCCAGGAGTTCAAAGAATTGAGACATGATTTATCCAATCTATCCAGCTCCCCACGTGTACCAACCCATGTCTCAACTATTAACAGAAGACGCTGTACTGCTCGAGAGAGAAAATATAGGAGGAACACGCCACAGGCCACCCTATGGTTTTACCTGGGGGATCACGGAGAAGACATGAGAAAGTGGGATGGAAAACCTACCTCAGTTCTGAAAGCAACGGGTGCGTGAACTGAAGAGGAGAACAGCAGTCAAGGATGACCCTCCCAGGAAAGCTGCTGCTCCAGTCTCTGGTGAGCAGTTTCCCAGATGGAGTGGAAGAGCTGATTTTACTCCAGCTCCTGTGATAAGGAATACTAATCCCTTTCTACAAGTCATAAGTGGACAATCTTGTGATCACTATTAGAGGGGCCCTGCCTCCAGCCAGGTGGAGGAGAGGGATAATCGGGTTTACTGGACCGTGTGGCTCAGATGGCCTGGCACATCAGTCCCACAGGAGTATAAGGATCTAGTAGATACCGGTGCACAATGTACCCTGATGCCATCAAGGTATCAAGGGGTGAAACCCATTTATATTTCTGGAGTGACAGGAGGATCCCAAGAGTTGACTGTATTGGAGGCTGAAATCAGCCTGACTGGGAGGAAGTGGTAAAAGCACCCCATTGTGACTGGTCCAGGGGCTCCATGCATCCTTGGCATAGACTGTCTCAGGAGAGGGTACTTCAAAGACCCAAAAGGGTATAGATGGGCTTTTGGTATCGCTGCCTTGGAGACAGAGGAAATTAAGCAGCTGTCCACCTTGTCCCGCCCTGGGAACACTAGCCAAAGGGGTATTCCATACCACAGCACGTCATGCCGAGTATATAAACCGGGGGGAGTTACCCGGAAGGCCAGATCACTGCTCGGGTCGGGCTGGGTATCGGTCGGCGGGTGGTGAGCAATTGTATCCTCTCCCCTTGTTATTTCCCTTATCATTATTATCATTGGTGGTAGCAGTAGTGGTTTTGTATTATACCTTAGTTACTGGACTGCTCTTATCTCAACCCACGGGAGTTACATTCTTCCGAATCTCCTCCCCATCCCTCCGGGAGTGGGGGAGGAAGAAGGGGGGAGTGAGCAAGCGGCTGCATGGTTCAGAGTTACCGGCTGGGCTCAAACGACGACACCTGGTCTCTCAGAGGATCCTTCTGTTGTGGGGTTGCTGAAGGTCGAAGAACAACAAGTGCCAATCATGACCAAAACAGTGCACCGGCAGCAATATCGCACCAACCGAGATTCCCTGATTCCCATCCATAAGCTGATCCATAGGCTGGAGAGCCAAGGAGTGATCAGCAGGACCCGCTCACCCTTTATTAGCCCCATGTGGCCAGTGCAAAAGTCTAATGGAGAGTGGAGATTAACAGTAGACTATCGTGGCCTGAACGAAGTCACACCACCATTGAGTGCTGACGTACTGGATATGCTAGAACTTCAATATGAACTGGAGTCATCGGCAGCCACGTGGGATGCCACAAGTGACACTGCCAATGCATTTTTCTCAATCCCTTTGGCAGCAGAATGCAGGCCACAGTTTACTTATACTTGGAGGGGCGTCCAGTACACTTGGAACTGACTGCCCCAGGGGTGGAAACACAGCCCTACCATGTGCCATGGATTGATCCAGCCTGCACTGGAACAGGGGCAAGCTCCAGAACACCTGCAATACATTGATGACATCATCGTGTGGGGTGATATAGCGGAAGAAGTTTTTGAGAAAGGGAGGAAGATAATCCAAATCCTGCTGAAGGCCGGTTTTTCCATCAGACGGTGTAAGGTCAAGGGACCTGCACAGGAGATTCAATTTTTGGGAATAAAATGGCAAGATGTGATCAACAAGGTAACAGCAATGTCTCCACCAACTAACAAGAAAGAAACACAAGCTTTCTTAGGTGTTGTGGGGTTCTGGAGAATGCACATCCCAAATTACAGCCTGATTGTAAGCCCTCTCTATCACGTGACCCGGAAGAAGAATGATTTCAAACAGGGCCCTGAGCAACAGCAAGCCTTTGAGCAAATTAAACGAGAGAGAGTTCATGCAGCAGCCCTTGGACCAGTCCGGACTGGGCAAGATATGCAAAATGTGCTCTATAGTGCAGCCGGGGAGAATGGTCCTGCCTGGAGCCTCTGGCAGAAAGCTCCAGGGGAGACTCGAGGTCGACCCCTTGGCTTGTGGAGTCGGGGATACAGAGGATCGGAGGCCAGCTACACTCCCACTGAAAAAGAGATACTGGCAGCCTATGAAGGGGTTCGAGCTGCCTCAGAAGTGATTGGCACTGAAGCGCAGCTCCTCCTGGCACCCCGGTTGCCTGTGCTGGGCTGGATGTTCAAAGGCAGGGTCTCCTCTACACATCATGCAACCGATGCTACATAGAGTAAGTGGGCCGCACTAATTACACTACGAGCTCAAATAGGAAATCCCAGTCATCCAGGAATTCTAGAAGTCATCATGGACTGGCCAGAGGGCAAAGATTTTGGGATGTCACCAGAAGAGGAGGTGACGCGTGCTGAAGAGGCCCCACCATATAATGAACTGTCAGAGAGTGAAAAGCAATGCGCCTTGTTTACTGATGGGTCCTGCCATATTGTGGGAAAGCATCGGAGATGGAAGGCAGCTGTGTGGAGTCCCCTGGGACAAGGTGCAGAAACTGCTGAAGGAGAGGGTGAATCGAGTCAGTTTGCAGAGGTGAAAGCCATCCAGCTGGCCTTGGACATTGCTGAACGAGAAAAATGGCCAGTACTTTATCTCTCTACTGACTCATGGATGGTGGCAAATGCCCTGTGGGGGTGATTGAAGCAATGGAAGCAGAGTAACCGGCAACGCAGAAGTAAACCCATCTGGGCTGCTGCATTGTGGCAAGATATCGCTGCCTGGGTGCAGAACCTGGTGGTGAAGGTACGCCACTTAGATGCTCATGTACCCAAAAGTCGGGCCACTGAGGAACACCAGAACAACCAACAAATGGATAAAGCTGCTAAGATTGAAGTGGCTCAGATGGACTTAGATTGGCACCATAAGGGTGAATTATTTTTAGCCCGGTGGGCCCATGACACCTCAGGCCATCAAGGCAGAGACGCAACATATAGATGGGCTCGTGATCGAGGGGTGGACTTAGCAATGGACACTATTGCCCAGGTTATTCACGAATGTGAAACATGCTGCAATTAAGCAATCCAAGCGGTTAAAGCCTCTCTGGTATGGAGGACGATGGCTGAAGGACAAATACGGGCAGGCCTGGCAGACTGACTATATCACACTCCCACCGACCCGCCAAGGCAAGCGCTGTGTGCTTACCATGGTGGAAGCAACCACCAAGGCTCTGTCCAACCTGTCCTTGAACACTGCCAGGGATGGAGCATCCACAACCTCCCTGGGCAACCCATTCCAGTGCTTCACCACCCTCACTGTAAAGAACTTCTTCCTTATATCTAACCTAAACTTCCCCTGTTTAAGTTTGAAGCCATTACCCCTTGTCCTACCACTACAGTCCCTAAGGAAGAGTCCCTCCCCAGCATCCTTATAGACCCCCTTCAGATACTGGAAGGCTTCTATGAGGTCTCCATGCAGCCTTCTCTTCTCCAGGCTGAACAGCCCCAACTCTCTCAGCCTGCCTTCATACGGGAGGTGCTCCAGCCCTCTTATCATCCTTGTGGCCCTCCTCTGGACTTGCTCCAACAGCTCCATGTCCTTTTTATGTTGAGGAGACCAGAACTGTACGCAGTACTCCAAGTGAGGTCTCACAAGAGCAGAGTAGAGGGGCAGGATCACCTCCTTCGACCTGCTGGTCACGCTTCTTTTGATGCAGCCCAGGATACGGTTGGCTTTCTGGGCTCCAAGCGCACACTGCTGACTCATGTTAAGCTTCTTGTCAACCAACACCCCCAAGTCCTTCTCCACAGGGCTGCTCTGAATGTCTTCTCTGCCCATCCTGTAGCAGTGCCTGGGATTGCCCTGACCCAGGTGTAGGACCTTGCACTTGGCTTGGTTAAACTTCATAAGGTTGGCATCGGCCCACCTCTCAAGCGTGTCAAGGTCCCTCTGGATGGCATCCCTTCCCTCCAGCGTATCAACCGAACCACACAGCTTGGTGTCATCAGCAAACTTGCTGAGGGCGCACTCAATCCCACTGCCCATGTCGCCAACAAAGATGTTGAACAGGACCGGTCCCAACACCGATCCCTGAGGGACACCACTTGTTACTGTTTTCCAACTGGACATCGAGCCATTTACCACAACTCTTTGCGTGTGGCCATCGAGCCACTTCTTTATCCACCGAGTGGTCCATCTATCAAATTGATGTCTTTCCAATTTAGAAACAAGGATGTTGTGTGGGACAGTGTTGAACGCTTTGCACAAGTCCAGGTAGATGACGTCAACTGCTCTGCCCCTGTCCATCAGTTCCGTGGCCCCATCATAGAAGGCAACTGAATTGGTCAGGCAGGAATCGCCCTTAGTGAAACCATGTTGGCTGTCACCAACCACCTCATTGTTTTTCATGTGCCTTAGCATGCTTTCCAGGAGAAAGTGCTCCAACATTTTGCCAGGCACAGAGATGAGGCTGCCTGGTCTGTAGTTCCCCGGGTCTTCCACCTTCCCCTTCTTGAAAATGGGGTGTTATATTACCCTTCTTCCAGTCATCGGGAACTTCACCTGACTGCCAGGATTTTTCGAATATGATGGACAGTGGCTTAGCAACTTCATTCGCCAGCTCCTTCAGGACCCGCGGATGGATTTCGTCGGGTCCCATGGGCTTGTGCACGTTCAGGTTCTTAAGATGATCTCGAACCTGATCCTCTCCTACAATGGGCCTAAGGTCTTCATTCTCACAGTCCCTGCATCTGCTTTCCAAGACTTGGGTGGTGTGGTCAGAGCATTTGCTAGTGAAGACTGAGGCAAAGAAGTCATTAAAAACCTCAGCCTTCTCCAAATCCGTGATAGCCAGTTCTCCCGATAGCTTCTGGAGAGGGCCCACGTTGTCCCTAGTCTGTCTTTTATTTGCTACGTACCTATAGAATCCTTTCCTGTTATCTTTGCCATCCCTTGCCAGATTCAATTCTAACTGGGCCTTATCTTTCCTAACCTGGTCCCTAGCTTCCCAGGCAATGTTCCTGTATTCTTCCCAGGCCGCCTGTCCTCGCTTCCACCTTCTATAAGCTTCTTTTTTCCCTCTAATGGCTTTACTAGCTGCAGAATATTATACTACTACATACATTTCTGTTTGGGAATGCAATGGGGAAAATACTTAAGTTGTTTTTTTTTCTGTGGCCAGAACTCATTAAAAATAGAGGTTCTCTTTTTTCAATATATCATGCAATGCACAGAGCCAGTGTGTCCTGTCCTAGAAACAAAACAAGTTAGTTAAAAAATGTTTATAAAATGTATTTGAAACAATCACTTCTAACATTTAAATCAGTTGACTGGAAATAAAAATTAGCATTATAATGCACACCAAGTTCAGTTTCGTGTCTCTTTCTTCCTAACGTAGATTTGCTACCACTGCCTGAAGGCTAACAATATCTTCTAGACACTTTATCAATAAAAGGGTTTTAGTGAAATAGTACTTTTATATTACAAATGCCTAGAAGTATCTGATCAAAGTCACGATTATGCAACACCTTTGCTCAGTAGTTTGACAAATGCAATGTGATTGATCAAACATTAAACTATTGCTCCCATTTCATCTTTCAACACAGTAACTGCTGGGTGAATGCAACAAATGACAATGTGGACAAATAAATGCATTTGCTATTGTCATTATAGAACAAATTCCCCCTGGCATTCAAGGCTGTCCTGGGTTCAGCAGTAGCAGTCCTTTTTCTCCTTCTTAGTAGCTGGTGCAGTGCTGTGTTTTCAACTTTAGTCTGGGAACAGTGCTGATAACACCACCAATGTTTTCAGTTGTTGCTCAGAAATGTTTACTCCGACCAAGGACTTTTTCAGTCTCATGCTCTGCCAGGGAGGAGGGGCACAAGAAACTGGGAGGAAGCAGAGACAGGACACCTGACCCAAACTAGCCAAAGGGCTATTCCATACCACAGCACATCATGCCCAGTATAGAAACTGGGGGGAGTTACCCGGAAGGCCAGATCACTGCTCAGGTCGGGCTGGGTATCAGTCGGCAGGTGGTGAGCAATTGTATTCTCTCCCCTTGTTATTTCCCTTATCATTATTACGATTGGTGGTAGCAGTAGTAGTTTTGTATGGTACCTTAATTACTGGACTGTTCTTATGTCAACCCCTGGGATTTACATTCTTTTGATTCTCCTCCCCATCCCTCTGGGATCAGGGAGGGAGGAGTGAGCGAGCGGCTGTGTGGTTGTGAGTTCATCTGTGGATGAAGTTCTCTGTAGACAGATAGGAGCAGCCTCATGCTCACAGGCCCTTGTCCTCATGAGGGACTTCAACCATCCTGACATCTGTTGGAGGGACGGTACAGCGCGGCACAAGCAATCCAGGAGGTTCCTCGATTGTGTGGAAGACAACTTCCTCTTTCAAGCAATAGAGGAGCCGACGAGGAGAGGTGCCATGCTTGACCTCGTGCTCACCAACAGGGAGGGGCTGGTTGGGAAAATGATGCTCCAAGGCAGCCTTGGCTGTAGCGATCATGAGATGGTCGAGTTTGAGATCCTCAGGACAGTGAGAAGAGCATGCAGCAAGCTCACTGCCCTGGACTTCAAGAGAGCAGACTTTGGCTTCTTCAGGAACCTGCTTAGTAAGGTTCCATGGGATAAAGCCCTAGAGGGCAGGGGGGCCCAAGACTGCTGGTCGATATTCAAGGATCACCTGCTCCAAGCTCAAGAGTGTTGCTTCCTGACTAGAAGGAGGTGCGGCAGGAGGGCCAGGAGGCCTCCATGGATGGATAAGGAACTGCTGAGGAAACTTAGAGGGGAAAAAAGAGAAGCTTATAAAAGGTGGAAGCGAGGACAGGCAGCCTGGAAGAATACAGGGATGTTGTCCGGGAAGCTAGGGACCAGGTCAGGAAAGGTAAGGACTAGTTAGAATTAAATCTGGCAAGGGATGTGAAAGATAACAGGGAGGGCTTCTATAGGTATGTAGCAAACAAAAGACAGATTAGGAACAATGTGGACCCTCTCCAGAAGCTAACGAGAGAACTGGCTACCCTGGATTTGGAGAAGGCTGAGGTTCTCAATGACTTCTTTGCCTCAGTCTTCACTTGCAATTGCTCTGACCACACCGCCCAAGTCTTGGAAGGCAGATGCGGGGACTGGGAGAATGAAGACCTTAGGCCCACTGTAGGAGAGGATCAGGTTCAAGATCATCTTAAGAACCTGAATGTGCACAAGTCCATAGGACCTGATGAAATCCATCCACGTGTCCTGAAGGAGCTGGCGAATGAAGTTGCTAAGCCACTGTCCATCATATTTGAACAATCGTGGCAGTCAGGTGAAGTTCCCGATGACTGGAAAAAGGGAAAATATAACCCCCATTTTCAAGAAGGGGAAAGTGGAAGACCCCGGGAACTACAGACCAGTCAGTCTCACCTCTGTGCCTGGCAAAATCTTGGAGCGGATTCTCCTGGAAAGCATGCAAAGGCACATGAGAAAAAAGGTGGTTAGTGACAGCCAACATGGCTTCAGTAAGCAGAAATCCTGTCTGACCAATTTGATGGCTTTCTCTGATGGGTCTGCAGAACTGGCAGATAGGGGCAGAGCAGTTGATGTCATCTACCTGGATTGTGCAAAGCGTTCGACACTGTCCCGCACAACATCCTTGTCTCTAAATTGGAGAGACATCAATTTGATGGATGGACAACTCGATGGATAAAGTACTGGCTCGATGGCCGCACGCAAAGAGTTGTGGTCAACAGCTCAATGTCCAGCTGGAGACGGGAAATGAGTGGTGTCCCTCAGGGATCGGTGTTGGGACCGGTCCTGTTCAACATCTTTGTCAGCAACATGGACAGTGGGATTGAGTGTGCCCTCAGCAAGTTTGCCAGTGACACTAAGTTATGTGGTTCGGTTGATACGCTGGAGGAAGGGATGCCATCCAGAGGGACCTTGACACGCCTGTGACGTGGGCCAATGCCAACCTCATGAAGTTAACCAAGCCAAGCGCAGGTCCTATAACCTGGGTCGGGGCAATCTCAGGCACAGCTACAGGTTGGGCAGAGAAAAGATTCAGAGCAGCCCTGTGGAGAAAGACTTGGAGGTGATGGTTGATGAGAAACTGAACATGAGCTGGCAGCGTGCGCTTGAAGCCCAGAAAGCCAACCATATCCTGGCGGCATCAAAAGAAGCATGACCAGCAGGTCAAAGGAGGTGATCCTGCCCCTCTACTCTGCTCTTGTGAGACCTCACTTGGAGTATTGTGTACTGTTCCGGTGTCCTCAGCATAAGAAGGACATGGAGGCTGTTGGAGCAAGTCCAGAGGAGGGCCATGAGGATGATAAGAGGGCTTGAGCACCTCCCGTATGAAGACAGGCTGAAAAAGTTGGGGCTGTTCAGCCTGGAGAAGAGAAGGCTGTGTGGAGACCTCATAGCAGCCTTCCAGTATCTGAAGGGGCCTGAAGGGG